>NW_027312518.1:0-28894 GCF_040954645.1 Diabrotica undecimpunctata | reverse complement strand
ACGCGCTATCTCAGAGTACCTATGGTGCGGTCGGTCCGTAAAAATTATTAAAGGATAAACATAAAAAAGGTTGAATATTTTACCGTGACTAATATTTATTACTCTCAAATAGATACTATTGCGATTCCTAACCTTTTCGAGTAGGACGTTTTTTGTTGTGCAGTTTTTTACAACCCTACCTACCGTCAGTTTGTCCTTTACTCTTTCATAAAGGGTTTATTGGCCCTTATTATCAGGGACGTAGACAGTGAACAGTTAGTTTGCCCTTGAGGAAAGGATCTTCTGAGTGTTGGAACTGTAACATAGTATATTTAAGTTTGATGTTAATAAAAATATATAATTTTTAATGAAGACTTCTTTTTTTTTAAAAGATTTGCAGATCAAATTCCAAAGTTCTTCTTTCTAATTTTCATATATTAGATCTATTGTTTGTTAATTTTTCAAACATACTGTCTTTGTTGCATATATTGGCAGCTATTTTTAGATATTTTGAATATATTTATAGTGACTCTTATTAGATTTGTCTTCGATTACTGCCAGGTCATTGACAAGTGTGTAATATTTGTATCTGATAATAATGCAAATATGTGAGGGTTATAGTAGCAAAGTTCGGCAATCTCCATCAATTTGACTTTTGAGTTAAACGCAAAAACAATTGATGTGCCTTTATTTTAGGTGATATCGAAACAAATATAGTTTAATTGATAAGATAATGGCAAATGACACCAAAAAGTGAAGAAACTTTACTTAAATTATTTACAGTTTTTTTTTATTGAAAAAAATAATAGAGAGTGCCGGTTTTGATACTAAAAAATGTATATTGCCTTTTTGATACTAAAATTCGGCAAGAAAATAATAAAAGTTTTTTATGTTATATTAGAGAGTTTTACAGATAGTTTTATTTATGATAGCTCATAAAAATAAAACAACAACAACATTTTGTTTTCGAAATTATTAATTTAAGAAAACAAAATATTATATATTATAGTAACATGGAAGAAAGTTCTTCAAAAAACTCACTAGTTGCTTCCTCTATTATTTCATCAGTTATCCGGAACTGTATCAGCACTTCCTTCCTGAATTTCTAGCTGCTCTAGTTGATTATTATTGGAGATAATATCTTCAGAAAACTTGAATTCTTCCTTGGTTCTCCAAGTATTTCCAAAGCGCTTGGTGAGAAGTTTATTAACATATTTAAGCTTAAGTGAATCTAGTTTTTGCAGACCACTTCTATAATAACGGGGTTATATACATTGTACAACTTTTTTTTAAAATACTTTTAAACGTTTACAAATCATTTCTGTAATTAATTTCTTTTCTAATGGTAATCTTTTCAGTTAAGCATTTTCTTAGGCACTTTGTTCTCTTAAAAGAAAAATGCCATGTACCACTGGGTCTAAAAACACTTGAGATTGTGTTTCTTTGCAATTTTGCTCTTAGTGAGTAACTGTAGCTATTTTTGAAAATAATTCCAAATACGTTTTTGGGTGCCATATAACTTTCAGTTTTTTAATATCTTTCTCAATATCACCAAAGACCCTATCAGCTGACAAGAAAGAATGGCCTACACCGAAAAAATGGCCTCGATATTCGAAGAGCGACAGTAAAGCGATTCAATACTTTTAAAAGTATTAATAAATTTTTGAACTGATTCTTGTTTTCTTAAAATTTTGCAGTTTTTCTATCACCCCCTCTTTTTTTCCATAAATGCTTCTCTTAATTAAAATATTTAATTATTAATAATTCTGTTCTAATAATTATGTTCAAAACAATTATAATTGGGGATTTCAATATTGATTTCAAAGGCACTTCAAATGAATTAAAATATTTTTCCGATCTAATTTCTTCTTTTGGTTTAACTATGAGGATTGAGGAATTTACAAGAATCACTGCTACATCAGCAAGTTGTTTAGATAATATTTTAACAAAATAGATAATGAAATGGTTGGGTGTGGTGTTGTAGACCCATGCCTTGCTGATCTTGTGCTCAATCCTGAATTTAAAAATAAAATCTGATCAAATTGACAATGATAGGATATTCAGAAGACACATAAACATGTAAAGGCACCCAAATGTTAAAACAATCACTAAAATCTGTGGATTGGTCGTTAATAAACAATTCAATAACAGCAACGGAATTAGCTGAGTTCATAATTGACACATATGTAAAATTAACTGAAGTTTGCTTTCCAGTAAAAAAGTCAAGAATTCATTTTGAGGCACCTGTTTCTTGGTTTGACGATGAACTAAGGAAAATGCGAGTAAACCTTTCGAAGATAAAAATTACTGCTAACCTTACTAGTGATTACACTCTGTATAATCAATTCAAAAAACACTATCAATTAACAATATCAATAAAGAAAAACTGGCATATGAGCAGTTTTTCTTAAAATCTGATAATATATCTCGAGATTCTTGGAAAGTCATCAATTATCATAGGAATAAAACTCAAAATAAAAAGTAAACTTCATGTAATATTTCATCAAACGAGTTTAATAATTACTTTACTTCGGTAGCGGGAAATATATTGAACTCGTTAGATGAGACAGATGAAAATGATGCCATGAATTTTTTGGAGGGAATATACTACCCTTGCCACTCGTTGTTTTTAAACACATGTTAGTAATACTGAAGTTAGGAATACATTATACAGCTTGAAAAACTCAAAATGCACTGATTTTTACTTCTTAAACAAACAATTAGTGATAGAAACTCTGGATATTATTATTGATAAACTGGTCATACTTTATAATCTTTGCCTTATCGAAGGAATCTTTCCCGATGTATTAAAAGTAACAAAGTGTTACCGCTACTCAAAAAAGGATCTCCACAAGAAATTGAAAATTATCGCCCTATTTCTATTATTCCCATTCTTGGTAAAATTTTTGAAAGTATTTTGAAAAACCGCTTAATAGAGTACATAGGAAAAGTACAAAATACTTCATTGTAATCAATATGGTTTCAGAAAAAAATGCAGCACTACTCAAGCACTTCAGGAAATTGTAAGGGAAGTAGTTGATGGCCTAGAGAGAGGTCTACTTCGTGTCTTTAACATTGTGTGACTTATCTAAGGCTTTTGATTGTGATCTCACACACTTTACTTTATAGACAAAAATGGCACAAATATGGCATAAAGGGGAAATGCTCAAAATTTATTTCGATCGTATATAATAAACAGAAACAGGCCGTTTTTTTAATATATAACTACTCCAATTTTCACAATGTTGAACCATGAGTTCCCCAAGGGGTCTATATTAGGACCTACATTTTTTCTTCTATATCTCAACGATATATTTCTATTATACCCACCCCTTAAGGTGTATATGTTTTGCAGGTGATACAACCGTTATTAGTACCGACCAGAATCAATATAATTTAAATAACAAAATAGGAAACGATGTGCTTAAAATTAAAAACTGGTTTACACATAATAAACTAAAACTAACGAGGATAAAAATCAAAATATAGTTTTCAGTTTCAGATCGAAGACACATTTTTGGATTATAGCATCAAATTGTTAGGGATTTTTATGGATGACAACTTAGATTGGGGCATCCGATATAGACAACATAAGTTCTAAACTCGCTAGTACAATATTTTGTAATGCGTAACCTGGTTTATTTGGTACCTAAAAGTACCCTTAAAATGTGTTACTTTTCATTGTTTCATAGTCATATACAATATGGAATAGGAATAGTAAACCATTATTTTTGAACATGGGTATTATGCCTCTACCTTCGCTTTATATGTATGCAACACTGTTGGAAATTCACGATAATAAAAATAGTTTACTATAAACTCCCAATTACATGATCATCTAACAAGATCGAGGGATTTAATTAGGTCACAACGATTCAGACTATCAAAGAGTACAAAGAATTCAATTGATATCACTTGTATAACTATCTGCCTAACGAAATAAAAATCTGTCTCCACCACTGTTTAAAAATAGGATCAGAAAGCATTTTATTAACATATTGTTTTTACTCAAAGACAGAATACCTCAATACACCTTTATAACGTGTACCCAGATTTGGTCAGAATACTGTCGATTTACTATCTACATATCACATTGTATTATTGCTATTAAAATGTACTAAGTTTTATGTATTAGTTTATTTAGTCATGGATTCGGGAATATTCTTAATTATTTGCACATTTATGTTACTTCCATATTTCAAAGATTTTTTATGTGGACAGTTTAGGTTTGTTTTTTTTTTGGTTAGAGATTTTTTTATCTTAAATTTTTAATTTTAATTCTTCTGCTAATACTTACATATGTATATTACTTTAGCCAATATGGTTAAGTTAATTTTAAGTTTACATTATTATATCTTTTATTGTATTTTTTTATACGGACTTCAAACTTTATGTAAAGTGTGGTCAATAAACGTTCTATATGAATAAATCTGAATCTGCATCTGCTCTTAAACCTTATCTTTCGATTAAAAACTACAACCAAATTTATAGAACGTACCTAATTTTTTTCCGCACATTTTGCCGTCATGTGGATGGATTGCGAATTCGTTTGCGAGCTTTGTAGTTTTCAACAGGAGTTGTAATAGTTTCCATTTTAAAATACTAACAAAATAAAAAAAAACTAAACAGCTTGGCACCTTGGTTGAAAAGAAACTTTGAGAAATTATTCTCGATAATGATAACGACTTCAGCAAACTCTAGTGGTTATATCACATTAGCGTTTGCGAGGATAACATTTAGGGTTGTTTGTTTTCATTGTGTGAAGGTATTGCTGCCTTTGCCTAGTTTCTTAGTAGTGACAATGTTTGATCGTCTAAGTTTGATGTCTAAAAATTTAGTGTACACCAAAAGAAAAAATAGTAGGATAATAAATATAATATACAGCAAATTTCATTACTATTTGACTTTATTCAAAATAACGCCTTACAAATGTTGTTACCTCAACTGGCTAAATATTTTGTTACAATATACATATATTTAAATCTGAAGGTAAAAAAAGGTAAAATTATTTTAAAGAATTACCGTTATAGATTTTTTGAATACTCCGGTTTCGCTGTTGGAAGCCAAGAGATTTGACCTTTCTTTGCTATTAAGCATACAATACTTTAAAGGTCTCTAATCTTTTTATAACCCCAAATGTAAGATAAACTATCTTCACAAACCAGTTGGTTTTTACGCTTCGATTAATATGTAACATCTAAAGAGTGGTAAAAAGTGAAATAAATTAATTAGGTATTAAGTGCCAACAAAAATATTATCAGTGCCGTAATGTTGAAGTTTATGTGCGTATTAATTTATATACAACACATTTACTTTGATGTAAGTTTAATGTTTCATTTTTATATACGAGTTGGAACTTTGAAGCTAAAATATATTACTTGAAATATTTGTAAATTATAGTAAGCTGTAGTAAGTAATTAATAATAAATTTATTCGAAGCAAAATGACACTCATATGTTTACGTTATGATTATCATTGAGGCTTATATGAATGTAGTTATGCAAGAAAGAGTCAACTCCAAAGTGTGTATTTTAGGAAAACCAAAGCTATCCATTGTAAATTACAGTACAAGTTACAACCTTAGTGTATGTTGTACCGTGTTTGAAGAGAGATAGTATTTTTATTGTTGATACTTAAAGTAACATAATATAAAATAACAGCTTTGGAATTCCCAAAAAATGGTGATTGGTTCCTTATTGCGTATTATACATATTAATTAATTACATTTCACAATAGGGAAATAAAACACAAAGTTCTTAGATTATATTTTTATTGTTTTATTATATGTTGTATTATTTGAAAATAATAATATGAAAAAGTAAGTAAAATTAAAGGCAAATCTTACAATATTTATAGCTCTAAAATAAAAAATAAACTGAATTAAAACATGTAATGAAAATAATTGACTAGTGGTACTGAAAAATTAGACCTCTTATTTGTTAAATTTTAATAATGGAATAGTATTTTAATCAATTCAGTTTGAAAGTCCAGCGTTCCATTGTACCCATCAATGTCATCTTCAATTTCTTTATTAGATGATAAACTACCATAAAGTTTTTACAATCATTCAGAATTAAATGAAGAAATCATGCGATATCCTTAAGCCTTTCAGGCGATATTAGTTTTCCTTCTGGCCAGAGACTTATCAACAAAAATGACATGGAATGGGGCCTGTATAAATCCTCGTTTTAGCAAATTTTATTTCAACAAATGCGTTGTTGTAATTGGTACTGACGTAAATAGACATTGGCTTATTTTTAATAATGCGGATTTGTTTAATTTCAACCAGTTTATCTTGGGTTTGTTGTGTCGTTTTTTTCTGTTGACAATACTTCTCTCAATATCACTTGTAGAGTTAAAGTGAACAGATTCCATTTTAACTACGTTTAATAATATTTCGTCTTCTAGCATACTTCATAACACTGATTAGTCTTCAGATGTGTAAAGTCTTTGCTGGAATTTTATGGCAGACTTAATGTCACCGAATTTACTGTCGTTTGCCAGGAAACTGTGCCCAGAGACTCAAAACTTCATAGTAATATTTAGAAGGCTAGGGTGCACTTCTAACCCACTTTTCAGCATAAGAACTATCTTGATATTTCTATTTTGGCCACCACATGAATCCCTCCATAGTGTTATATTTGGTAAAATCTCTAAATGACTTTGAATAAACTCTAACACCTTTGGTATTCACATATAATTTATTAAGATTATTTCTCTTTTCGTGTCCTCCCTGCTTATATTCCATATTTTCTCTCTGACCCTTTTGCGCCTACCCGTATAAGGAACTTCTACTGAACTATCAGAAGAATATTCAGTACTTTGAAAAACATTTATTTATCTTTCTGTTACGCATATTAGCATTAGGAGCAGGTGGCGTGACAATTGCTGTATCAGGAACTGGAAGTTCTAATTTTCATTTTCAGTACTAGGAAAAATCATTAAATTTTCATCAGTATTAGGCCTTATCTCAGAAACCATTACATTTTCATCATTATTACTCACAGGAATCATAATTGGCTATCATAATGTATATTGTAGTAATAATCATCATCTCTTCATCACTACAACCTAATGGGAATGACTAAATTTTCATCATAGTTATTAGCAGAAACATTTTCAAGATAACTCACAATGTTTTCATCCCCATTACTAGTAGAAACCAATATTTTCTCCATTAAAAAACAGGGAGCAGGACATTTTTCTGAAACCACAAACATTCTTTTAGCTATCAACATTTCTGTATTATTTGTTTGTGATATGGAACCAATCACGATCAACTAGTGAGAAAACTTTCTTGTGTTTAACAAAAAAACTGTAGATAAGAAAACTACAATCAGTATATAATAGTACATTAAGAATTAATGTTAAACAATTACTAAAAAAACCATAAGTAGGTACCTGTAATCTTACTAGAGCTAAATAAATAGTAACTATTGTAAATAGCAAACTAACCTCAATATACGGTTGCTTTATTCTCCTGTGGTTCGTTGCACATATCTACCATGATTTTGTCTCGTGATCGTGAATACATTCTTAATGAGAAAATGTTATGTTTTTAAACTAAATTCTATTAACACTAACTTAAACAGATATCAGCACACGGAAAACTGCTACAGCAACAAGCACAGGCAACAAGTTAACAAAACTGGTTCTCTTTTGTAAATACAATATAGCTCTTTGATTCATTTAGTAAACATAGATGAAGCTGGTTCCCTCTTGCAAAACACGTGGCTGACTTTATGCGGTTGGATCCTGAATACAAATCTCAATACGATAGTTACGTAAATAGAGTTGTTTAAAACTGTTAAAACACAAAATATTGACGCTGAAGCCTTTGGTTGTTTTTTGCTAAACAAAGTTTGAACCTCACGTATACCATATAAGCAAAATATCAAATTTTGTATTTTGATCGTTAAGATTCTGATTCCAATATGTGTTATTATATTTTTTCTCTTCTTCTCATACTAAGACGTTGAGGGTTATTTCTCCACATTTAAAGGGTCTTTTTCTTGGTCTGAAATTGCTTACTATTCGGGTTAGTCCCTCATCTCTGACTTCTCCATCATCATCATCATACATCTCTACAGCCCAAATTGGGACTTCCTGTTTAATTAATTCTGTCCATTCATTCCTATTTCTAGCTTCCATTCTCCAGTTTCAAATTTCGAGTCTCTTAAATCCTTCTGTATTAATACATGTATCGTATTTTTGGCAGCTCCTTGGGTCGCTTTCTCACCATTTGTTATTGAGTTATGTCTATTGCTCGTTCAGAGGGTTCCATGTGCTCCACGGGACCTGTCCATCTCAGTCTGCCAAGCTTATTAATTTTACCATACTAGAGTCTCCGTAGGCTTGATACAATTCGAAATTGTATCGTTTTCCTTCAAATGCCGTTTTGCATACACCACCGTATATATTTCGAAGGACTTTTCTTTCAAATATTGCCAGTTGCGTATTCTGCCGATTTGTCAATACTCAGGTTTCTGATTCATAGGTCAGCAGTGGACTGCTCAAAGATTTATATAGCTGGCATTTGGATTCCTTGGTAAATATATCCATTCCATTGTACGCTCAATCTGGTTGGACAGATTCTGCGCCGAAATTTTTGTCTCTGCCTTGTTGTCTTTATCTATTAAGGATTTATAAAGGAATTTCAACATTAAATTCATGGCACTTCTCCGTTGTAGTTAAGTTCTTTTATATAAGATATCCTTTGTGCTCTTTCTATTTTGTCTATTGTATTCTGAATATTGTTTTTGTGGAAAAATATATTTTTTTGAAAGATATGTAACCTAACTTTATAGTATTTAGTTAGAAATACTTAACATAAATGAGGGACTTAAAAGGCAGAGCTTGATTTTTTTGGATTAAAATACAAGAAGTATTCATATACATATATAATATTTTATAACATTCTAATGTGTAACTCAATGGACTGAGAAATTATTTTCTGCTCCGGCTTTAATTATAATCTGTGTTATAATTTTGGATGAGGTTGGTTATTGTCCAGCCGCTCCCATTCTTCCCGAAGAGGTGACTGCATCTCCTGAATTCATTTTGGGTGTGACTTCATTTCTCCTAATATCAGTATAAACATATAAACCTCATAAACTCCATACCATATTCGCAATAGAATATATTCTTATGGACGCACTTTGCTTAAAGATGTAGCCCAGATTAAATAAACGTGTTTATTTAACAACATAGCCAATTAAATAGTTGGTGACATACCATAAATCTTCTTCTTATATTCATATAGGCATAGAGTCTATTAATTTTCAACATTATTATCTCGAAATTGTTTTGTAAATTCTGCTGTCAAGTTCTTCGCTTATATTTTTGTTGTCCCATATTTGTATCATTCAGACATCCCTTGGCTCTTTTTGCTCTTTTACTTATTGCTCTACTTATCTCTCAAGCTTTCTGAGACTTAATATAGTGATACCCATGTATTTGAACTCCATTACCTATTCTATCATTGTTTTCCTACTTTCAATTAGCACATGAACTGGCCGCTTGACAAATTTGTTGACACATGTGTGGAAAAATTATTATATATTAAATTTTCTAGCAGCAACGATAAATTGACGAAGCATTCTTTGTAAGTCAGGGCCATTCAAGCCTTAGTAGCATATTATTTGAATTGTGTTTTTCAACTTGTTTTCTTTGTTTTTTCTTTTTGGTAATATAGAAAATCAGGTTAAAGTGTAGTGTACGAAAAGAACCTCCCTTCAGATTAAAGAGTAGTCAACTCAAAGAATCTCCCTATCTTATCCCAATTTAAAGTTTATCGGATTTTTCTCTTGATAACGTTTAGTCGTAGGTTTTTGGTGTATAATAAAGAAATGGCATTTTTCAGTTTGATTCTATCGAAAGCCTTTTTCACAAAATATACAGTTTATTTGTGTGGCTATAAAGACAGCGTCGGTACTGATCTTTCAGATCTAAAGTATTGTTGTTCTTCTGCTAAATGTGTAGTTTCATATAGATCTTCTCTTTCCCATTTTTTAAGGGGGGTCTTAATTATACTTCATAAATTATTCTTGCGGTATTCGACTTCGATTTGTAACCTAAGATTTTCTGAGGCAGTTTCAATAAGTTGTATAGGGTTGTGTTATTTGACCAGATAATTGAGCGTTTAAGGGATTAACTTGACAGTCTTCCTCTATATCTGAAATCATTGTACTTATTTCCATTTCTGCCTGATGTTGGCTACAAAAGTAGGTACACGGTACCGGTAAGACATTTTTATAAATATTTTTTGGGAAGATACATACACATTTTATTTTTTAAACATATTTATTATTAACTGATTTCTTATTTAAAACTTACTTGGAAATTACAAGTAACCTAGCAGTCTTTTCTGTGAATGACATATATGGTGTGGTAAAATGTAATTGTCTGTAGCTTTACTAGAGGGTAGTTTGGAATTGTTGTTGGTAGTTCAACATATGTATTTGGTAGATCCCAAAAATATAAGTCAGACCGTTTAAATTATATATATTGATTGTTAGGATTATTTAGTATTTGAAGCATACGATCTATGTCTTTTAACAATTACATAATAGATTTGTAGTATACTAGCTGCCAAAAATTCTACTATAGTTACTGAATACATTGCCCTCGATTGTTTTGAACGTGCTTTACCTACAGCAAACGGCAATTATGATTAAGTTTCGTGGCGCAGATTTCAATACGACGTTCCTTGGTAACATTAGTTAAGTAAATACTGACAAGGAAACAATGGCACATGTAAGTTTATGTGAATTATAGATAACACTAATACCTTGCAGATACCATACTATCAATGCTGATCAGGAACTCTAAACAGGCAAGTATTTGGTAATTTTATATTTTAACTATTTGCTAATATAAGGTCACTCTTGTCTCAAAAATGAAACTGAGGGTAACTCTGAGATAGCGCGCAAAAATTCTAACATAAAACTGAGTTGCTTAGGATAAACACTGAGAATGTAAACATTAGGTGGAAAAAAATCAAGGTTTCTGTTACAAATACACAGAAAGAAACTCTTCAAAAGAATCAAGGAAAGCAGCAAACCATGAATGACTTAAAAAATACTGGAAATCATAGAATAAAGAAGGAAATATAGAAAAAGAAATCAAATAAATACAGCTGCAATCGACTACAACTGGGCATGTATTACAAGAGAATGTACTGGTTTATAAATCAGAAGTCAGGTTTAAGTATACAAAACAAACTTCTTCTCTATAAGGCAATGTCCTATCTTCTTCTTCAAGTGCCATCTCCGCGGCGGAGGTCGGCAATCATCATAGCTATTCGGACTTTTGAGACGGCTGCTCTGAAAAGTTCATTTGAGGTACATCCGTACCACTCTCTCAGGTTGCGCAGCCATGATATTCTACGCCTCCCTATGCTTTTCCTTCCTTGGATCTTTCCCTGCATAATCAGATGGAGCAAGGTGTATTTCTCTCCACGTGTAATATGTCAGAGATATTCCAATTTTCTTGTTTTAATTATATTTAAAGTTTCTATTTCTTTATTCATCCTTCTCAGAACCTCTTTATTTGTGACGTGTTATGTCCACGATATTTTCAGAATTCTTCTATACACCCACAGCTCGAATGATATCAGTTTTTTTATTGATGTTGCATTCAAGGTCCAAGATTCCATTCCATAAAATAAAGTACCTCGCCAACCTAACTCCTATAGTATGTTCCAATACTGTGTTATTCATACTGATCTGAATGTTCACACTGTTAAAGAAGCAACTGTCACTTAGTGTACAAACTACTTTAACATCATTTCGATTATTATATCATCCAAATCCACTCGCCAACGACCTCCTGACTACACCACTAGAAGACTAAAAAGGTTGGATCTTCTAGATCTCTACATCGTTATAAACTCACGATAGCAGTTACTCATTTGCATAAAAGTCAGAAATTTGGTAATGTAAACTAAATATAGGTAAAGGGTGCTCACCATTGTGTCATTTTTTTCTGTCTTTTAGAAGAATAGAGCAATCAAGAGCAGTATTTTTGAAGATGAGGAAATTTCTGAGTAATCAAAGACTCAATCTGCAAATCCAATATCGGATGGTACTATGTTACATGTTATATTCACTCTATTGTTCTTTTTGTCAACGAAGCTTGGACTGTTAATGTGGACCTTATGTTGTGGACGTAATAAACTTTTGAAAATACCATGGACAGATCATACTACGAACGAAATGGTGTTGCGCAGAATGGGAAGAGACAGAAAACTTTTGATCAGCATTAAAAGCACAGCACATTTGGAGCAAATACTTAGAAATGAAAAGTACGAGTTGTTGCAGCTGATTCTGAAGAGTAAAATCGAAGGAAAACGGGGTTGTGGTAGATGGCAAATATCCTGGCGGAAAAACAATCTCGACTGGACTGGATTTAACACACTGACACTTTTAAGAAAAGCAAACGATAGAGACGAATTTGCAATGGTTATAACCAACCTTCATTAGTGGAGTCGGCACTAGACGAAGAACAAGGCCATAAAGGAATGCATGTTTACTGTTGTATTTCGACAATTTAAAAAAGCCATCGTATTTCAAACTTTCATACTTTGCAGTAATGGTGAGATCCTGTATTATTTTAAATCTAATATTGACGTAATAATGTAAAAATATAATCCAATATACGTTAAAATGAAGCAGTTTTTTATCTGACGTCGAGTATAACTGTCATTTCCTTATTTTGTCATCATTGTCCGTTAATATCTCATACATTAAATTTACATCTTCACTTAAAAAATGTAATTCCGTTGGTTCAAAAATTTATTGCTTGAATGTACACATGGCTAGTCCGCGCCTTTCTGAAACATGTATACATTATAAGTAAATTGTTACAGTCATTCAAATTCATTTGGCGTAACTAAAAGCCCCGTGATGGTTTTTAAAATTCGGTTACTCCTTTAATAATTTTCAGTGTGGTTGATTTGAAAACTTCCTGCAGAATTAATAACAACATTAATAAATATTCTTTATGACAGCTTAAGACAAGAAGGTTTTTAGAAACACAAATCAATTAAAACCTGTGTTTTGTGGTATCTTTTGAATTATTAATAATATTGTTTTTTATAAAAATATATTATAAATGTGAGAATTCTTAATTTTAAACTTCAAAGAACGTCCGCTTCAATAAATTTTTCTGAAAATTATTAATTTGATATCGATTTATATTTGGTGGATAAAATAAAACTTCTTCGTAAATTTTTATTACTTCAGCAAATTCTTATGTTTTCAGCTGTTCTCGCTGATTGTTCAAAATTTTGTTGACAAAAAGATATAAGTTTTCAATTTAGTGAAAAAAAATAGAAACGAAGTACTATAAAGGTGACATGTTTGTTACATATATCTGAATTTAAGAAAATGTTTTTGTAGTTATTTCAAATTCGAAATTACGGGAGAAATAGTGGAGAAAAATTTCTTTATTTTATTAAATCTTAAATTCACTAGTACATCATCTTAATTTCTGTAAAAGTTCCAAAGATAATACATCCTAATAAAACTGCTTACTGTAAAAATATTTTTTGAAGGTTCTACCGAACATGCACCTAAATATTCTGTCTTGATGATTGTATTGTGAATCCTCTGTACGAAACAACAGTTTATTGGGGGTAAATTTCACTTTCTTCACGCCCCGTTTAAAGAGTATTCCGTTATGGACTACCCTAATGTTTTCGTCTATCTTAGACTACATACCAAGTCAACGGTATTGTCCTATTTGAAAATTCTCCTATAAATGGGCCTACTATTGCTGTTCTATTCTTTTTCCCGTTAGAAATTAAGTTTTCATCCGTTGCGGAAAAGTTGCAAACTAAACTTTGTGTCACCACATCTTTTAGTAAAATTACCCAATTTAATTTGGGTTCAAGATTTGAGTAATGTAACAAATCAATTTCGTCTAAAATTAAGACCCGTACTCCTCGCTACCCCAGTAAATTCCTTGAACTCCGGACTTTATCATAAGAAACTTGATTACACAGAACGTCAACGATAGAGGGTCCAGTTGATTCGTTTTACAGCTCAATCTGAGGTAATATGATTGCATATCTATTCTTTTGTCAGCCGATTTAAGTGAAGGTCTTTCTTAAGACATGTACAAACAGAACAAAAGACTAAATATAGTTACTTAATCGAAATCAATACTTAATAGTCCAGTCGTCAGAGAGTTAACCCCTAAAAATCATACGAACAAACTGAATTTTGCAGAGAATATTAATGTTGGTCGATTTTGCATGTCAGTTACGCGCGCGAAATCAATGTTAAATAAAATTTGTATCAGCTCGACGGTAAAAATTCGATATCTTTTGATCCAAATGTTGTATCTAGAAAAATCAAGATGCGTTTTAAAGGAAAAGAGTACAGCTTTCGTATGCAGTTTTTGTATTTTGGGGAGTATAAACTTTATAAAGGTGTTACATAAATTAAGGTGGCGCGATTTTTACTATTTTTACGATTCTTGTGAGATCAATAAAATTGATCATTTTCATTGACCAGTTGTAGTAAAATTTCCATTTTTGGTAAATTTTCCATGCTATGACATGAAATTTCAATTTTAAGTTGTGGTAACAAATATGAGGGATTTGAAATATGAATAAAAAATGCAGAATTTAATGTTTTTTATTACAAACGATCACACGTCACTAGAAATGCATGAGTGTAGTTTATAGAACTCTGAGATAGCGCGTCAGGGCCAGACTGTAGACATCAGGCTTCCAGGCTTCATCAGATGTTCATAGATTTTAAACAAGCATTTGATAGAGTATGCAGGGCCAGACTGTGGACAGCGATGCAGGAACTTGGCTTTCCAAAAGAACTGGTCAGGTTGATACGGATGTGTATGGAATGGCTACGATGTAAGGTGAGAGTTGGACAACAACACTCGGAGACATTTGAAATAAACAATGGACTAAAACATGGACTAAAAAAGTATCCAAAACAAACTTCTTCTCTATAAGGCAATGTCCTATCTTCTTCTTCAAGTGCTATCTCCGCGGTGGAGGTCGACAATCATCACAGCTATTCGGACTTGGAGAGTTGGACAACAACACTCGGAGACATTTGAAATAAAAAATGGACTAAAACAGGGGGATGCACTTTCATCACAACTCTTCAACTTAGCTCTGGAACACATAATCAGAAGTGCAAGAAACGAAAAACCGAATACAGTATTTCATCGAGAAGGACCAAACTTACTACTGGCATTTGCAGATGATATCGATTTAATAGGAAACACACGATTAAGGATGAAGGAGACTTTCGTGAGGTTCGAGAAGGAAGCAGAGAAGATGGGGCTCCAAATCAACGAAAACAAGACGAAATATATGTATATGAGCCGCAATAACCAAAGCAGAAACAGAATCGGTCAGAATATCACCATCGATGACTTTAAATATGAGCGCGTTAGAGATTTCAAGTATCTTGGCACAACAATAACTGAAGACAATAACGGATCACAAGAAATAAACAACAGGATCCAGGCCAGCAACAGATGTCTTTTTGCCCTCCAAAACCTTATAAAATCGAAACGTGGACGATAACAAAGGCAAACGAAGAGAGACTATGTGTTTGGGAAAGAAAAATCCTAAGAAAGTTCTTTGGCACTGTGCTGGATGAAGCATCAGGACAATATAGGATAAGAACTAACAAAGAGCTCGAATCTTAGAGAACTTTATCCAGACGCCAACATCATAAAAGAAATAAAGTCCAGAAGACTCCAGTGGCCAGGACACCTCAGAAGACATTCTGACGAAAGAACAGTAAGACTGGTGTGGGAGAAAGTCCCAACTGGAAGGAGACCACGCGGACGCCCTCGTCTCCGGTGGCGAGATAATATAGCAAGAGACCTAAGCACTATGGGCGTGGAGAATTGGATGGAGGTTGCTCAAGACAGAAAACAGTGGAAGCATGTTGTCGAGTCGGCTAAAACCCACGAAGGGTTGTAACGCCACGGAGTAAGTAAGTAAGTAAGTTCTAATGTAATTAAAAAAAAGTTTAAAAATGTTTTTAGATCGTTTGTGTGTGAAAGTTTATATACAGCGTTTTTTAAGCATATTTCAAATGCCTCACATTTGTTGCCAAAACTTAAATCACAAATTTTATAATATAGGTTTTAAAGGTTCTAGTAATCGAAACTTTAGAGTGACCAGTCAATGAAATGGATAGATTGTATTGATCTCGTGAGAATCATAAAAAATGGTAAAAGTCGCACCACGTTTATTTATTTAACACGTGTATAAAATCTGAGTTTATCTGCGGCAAAATACAAAACTGCATACAAAAGCTCTTTACCTTTAAAACGCATCTTGATTTTTGTCGATGGGTCACGTAAATCAAAAGATATCGAATTTTTACCGTGGAGCTGATACAAATTTTATTGAAGATTGATTTCGTGCGCGTAACAGACATTCAAAATCGACGGTTGCGTTGTTTCTAAGAGAGCGGTTCATTCTACACAAAAAATGCTACTAAATATTTTTGTTTAAAATTGTCTCAGCTACATTTTTTATTTAAAACATTTTTTTTGTATGATTTTTAGAGGTTCAGTGGCAATTTCCTCTCTGACGACTGGAATATTAAAATCTCTTATTAAAAGTGCATATAGTTCAAGTTGTAGAGACAAAAATGAATGATTTTGAGCATTAATTAGTGAATTTTAGAATCAAGCACAGCGTTATAAAGTTCAATGCCTGTAGTAACCTCCAAGTGCGTGTAACTCCAAACTGCTGGTTATTATTTTGTTATGGCACCTTAAGATGTAAAAACAGTGTTTTTGAGTATTTTTATTTTTAACAACATATTACGGTAAAGTGAGTACAATATTATATAAGTATATAAAACTTTATTTTGTAAAATTTCTTTCTTTTTTTACAAAAATCATTAAATTGTAGCTCTTTTAATTTGTACAGTAAGGGTATAAACCCTTACATTGTAATGTTATTTAGAATATCTTAAATCATATATGTTGTCAAAAGTGGATCATGACACGAGCAGTTATGTTTGGATCACATACACTTATTTTTTATACACAGCCTTGCCGTAGATCACGTAGTATCACATAGATTCAAAGTCAACAACAGGCAACAGGAATACAAATATCCACTCAATCTGACATAAGTGAGACCTAGGGAAAGAGTATATCAAGATCAAGATATACTTTTTTTTTTAATTGTAGTTACTACAACTAGATATCCTGTTTTTAAATAACGAAAAAACTAAAACAAGGCTTAATTTCTCTGTATTATAGTTTTTTATTTCCAATTCCATCTCAGAACGACGTAGTGTAGTGGCGTAGTATAGGTTAGCATTGGTAGGTAGCATTGGTTACAAGTATTAATCATACAAGTATTAATCATACATAATTTACGATAAACACAGGTAGCCACATGAGCAAGCACACATTCTCATAGACGACCAACAAATTTAAAGAGTTACGAAATTTAAATATCTCGGATACACTATATTAAGCAAGTAGGATTGTAATAGGGTAATTATAAGTGTAGGTAGTGATAAGGTAACTTTTGTTAAATTCAAGGAGTACCTAAGTCACTCCGCAAGTAGCTTTAGATATTAAACTTTAAGTAGTGTGGTTAAGTGTTATGTCTGGCCAATATTATTGCCGATACAGAGACATGGTCAATAAGAGTACAATCAATAAATAGAATCCTTCTTATTTTTCTAATGGCGCTACCCACCCTTTGTGAGTCTTGGCCTGCTTAACAATGTTCTTCCATTCTGCCCTGTCGGATACTTTCCTTCGCCACTGCCTGGTGTATAATCAATAAATAGAAATTATTAATTCAATAAATAGAATTAAAGCATGCGAAATGTGGATTGTGGGAAGACTTCTTAAAATATCGTGGATGGACCCAGTTACCAATAAGGAAGTGTTGCGATGGACTGGACTAGGTCAAAAACTGTTAAGTGTGGTGAAATAGCGCTAGGTTTCTTATTTGGGACACCTGTTACGTGAATTAAGGTCCTCTCTCTTAAAACTTATACTCACGGACAAGATTGAGGTATAGAAGGGGTCCAGGAAGAAAATTACGTGTTTGGTTTAGAAATATACGAAACTGATATGATGTCAAAGATTCTGGTTCCATTTTCCGGTTAGCTGAGGAATGAAACCTTCGAATAATTGATTAAGGCAGCAACTGAAATGGCTACACACCGCTAATCGTATAGTACAATAAGACCTTGTCAGACTTTCTCAGATATTTATTACATTCCATAACAGTTCTATGTTTATCCCATTTTCTTCGCGATTCCTGATTTTTTTTTTATTTTATTTAAATGTTACTCCTTCTACATATTTATAGTAGTGGTTGTATATTTATTACGTCACATATATTTTTCTTCAGATATAAAGATATATATAAAGAGATATTAAAAAATCGTATACATCAATATTCAAGTTAGCAAGGACAACACTAAATAAATTATTGAACTAAATAAAAAAGCAGGCTAAATCGTGTAAGCCAAATTTTGCAAAATGCTTACTTAACTCTGAGATAGCGCGTCGCGCTGACCAGTATAAACGAGCCGTTTCTCGTAGGCGATTCATCCTCCTCGGTGGGTCTGTTTTCAGGGCTGGGCACTGGAAGGTGAGCAGCATCCATCTGGGGTGATCACATAGTGGACAGTTGTCATTTTCGCGGACGCCGATGCGATGTAGATGGGAGGCCAGGTAGTCATGCCCGTAGTTGTTTGAACACGGCTACACTAATGGGTCTCGGCAAGTTGCGAGGGATTGGTGTCTATTAGGTGGGCCCAAGATTTTCCAGCACCGGCCTGTATTTGCTGCTCTTTTATCTTCGCTTTGATTCTCTTCTAATGGTGGACTTTGCTGATGTGTACGATTGGAAGCTAGGGGGCTGTGGAAGAGTAGTGCCTTCTTTTGCAAGTTCATCCGCCGCTTCATTTCCTTCACACCGACATGACTAGGAATCCATTGTAGAGTGATCACCACCCTTTTCCATCAAGTTCGATAGTTGGACGCGGCAAGATATTGTTTTGGCACAGTCGGTGTATCGATTTGTCGACAGGGCGAGGATTGCGGCTTGGCAGTCGATGAAAAAGGCAACTTTTTGGGGGTGTTGGAAATTCTTAAGTTTTTTTGCAGCTTCGTGTATAGCAGCAATTTCGCCGTCGTAGTTGGTGAGAGGGGCACCCACAGCTATAGAGCCTTTGAAGAACGTTGAGACGTATCCTGCTCCTGTTCTTCCCGAGTCCGGCATCGAGGATCCATCGCAGTATATGTGGATCCACTCATGTGCTGGTACTTGGTGTGTATCGTCTGTAGGGCGGCTTTCCTTAGGGCAATGTCTGACGATAAGTGTTCGGGTCGTTATGGTTTTCAAGCAGTAATTCTGTGTTTGGTAGACAGGGGCCAGTGTGGTTTGCGTGGGAGGGGGCGGCTTCCGACAGGACAATGTGGTATTTTTCCATGATTTGGTTTGCTACTGTAAGCGAGTGGTTTGTGTTTTAAGACGTTAAATACATAATGTTTCATTTTTGCAAAATGAAACATTATGTATTTAAATTAATCTACTTGATTTTCTACTATAAAATCAATATATGATTCTTATCTTCAGTAAAACAAATGTAAAGCATGTTTGAATATAGTGGACTAAGAATTTCTCATGAAAATTAATTTATTTGTGTTGTTTTTTTATTACATCAGTTAATTCAGTACTATAGTACCTCCTACTGCTAGGTTATAGTTTTTTGAAAAATATTTGCCTGTCTCATTTTTCTTGATGATGTCCAAACGCATTTGAATAATTGTAATGACAATGAGATGTTTTAATAATATAAGACCGGTTGACCACTTTCAACTCTGAATCTAATACACATAACATCTTAATATTCAAAACTCGAACAAAAAGATCTGGTCTTTCGTTTTCTTTACTTTTTTGAGCGTTCGGGGGTGGGACGAGTCGTGGCCCCGACTTCCACCCTCCACGGGGTGCAACAGCAGGCATACAGGGTTGAAAGCGTGACAGTCGGCCATTATTTCTTGTAAGAGTAGACTTATGGCGAAGAGGGCGTGCAGGGAACCATTAACTAAATTACCAAAGAAAGAAGCCAGCTAGCAGCAGCGCGCTGGCGGCCATTGGCGGCGAAGGCGGGGTTTATAATGAAGTTCAAGAAAAATAATAAATTTAGATTACAATTATAATTTAAAAATTAATATTATTTTTATTGCTGTTTTAAATTTGATCGAAACTTAGATTAACAAAGAATTGGCATTCATATTTCAATTTAAATTAAGCGAGACCAGTTTTCAAAGAATATAAAAATGAGAGTAAAAACGTTCACGTAAATTAAGATCATTGCTTAATAACATACAATAATTTTACAACAAGATTTGGCACAAAAAATGCATCTAAAGGTTAAGATATAAAACTCATTGGCAAGTTTGATATAATGAAATTATTTTATAAATAAAAGAGAACTAGTGAAACCAAAGGAATGTATTAAATTACAGAAAAAAAGATGAAAATTCTAAAGTAAAAGGAAATCTAAATCTATATAAAAAAACAGCATCTTTATTTATAATAGATGTTAAAAATAGAGAACAGTACAGTAAAACGTGAGTAGTGAGATAGGAAACCAAAAAAAAATCCGAACCGAACATGAGCCACCTCCGTGTAAATAAGACATCATCATCAACAGTTATTTGCCTCTACTTCTTTTTCTCTTGCCTCAGTTCCATTTTAACATGGCAACCTTTTTGATTACATCTGTAACTTTTGTTCGTCTTCTTATTTCTTCATTAAACCAGCAATCGGTGAGCATAATGTTGAGCATTCTCCGTTTCATAGCTCTCTAAATCACTTTGTGAACTATGTTGTTGTTAAAAGCCCATGTTTCAGTCATGTATGTCAGTACCGGCAGCACATACTGATCAAAGTTTTTACGTTTAAAGTATTTGGTAAGTTTGATAAGTTTGATTGAAATACTGTTTGATGTAAACAAGTACAGTCGTAAAATACTTCTAGGCTTGGTGGTATATTTCTATTTTAAGCATTTCATACTAGACCTGGTACTTAGTGGTACATCCGTACCACTCTCTCAGGTTGCGCAGCCATAACATTCTATGCTTCTCTTTTCCTGGATTTTTGCATAATCAGTTGGAGCTAGGTGTATTTCTCTCCGCGTGGAATATGTCCGAGATATTCCAATTTTTTTGTTTTAACTGTATTTAAAATTCTATTTCTTTATTCATCCTTCTCAGAACCTCTTGTTGATAACACCGACATCTGAACATCCTGTGTTACCCCGTCTATTAACCTTAGCTTTGGTCTACCTCGTTTTTCATTCGCCCGCTGCGCTGTTAAAAACCTTTTTTCTCATGTTTGATTCTGAGGCTACATATCATGACCACTGTAAACGTTTCGCTTGATTATAGTGGTAATATCTTTTCCACCAAACTTATGCTTGTAGATATTCTGCAGTTCAAAGTTATATCTACACATTCATATTCTGTTCTCACAGACCATCTTTGTATTATTTTATTTTGGCGGTAAGCATTTCTCCATTTTGATCTCTCACGAAATTGAATGTCCTTAATAAGAGCCTATATGTGTGTGCTACTTCTCTGTAGAATATTTAAATTTAATTGTATCTATATTCCCCTTCTACTTTTGAATTTTTTGTTGTAAATATTGTCTCTTTTTTTCTAATGGTTAAATAAATTATTCATTCTTCTTTTGTTTGTTCCTTTTAAGACCCCTTCGCATTCTTCGTTAACCATTTTATTTCTTAAGTTTTATTTATTCTTTCGAGAGATTTATCTTTTGCTCTTTTATAGTTCTTTTATGTAGTGCCATTTCTGATCTAAATCGTCATTTTCATTTAATTTTAGTTAAAATTGTGTCTTATATACCTCTGTCACACCAAATACACATTTTATTTGACTTTAGCATACCAAAGGCTCTTGTATCGTGGCTACATAGAAGGATAGTTCTGCGTTAGCTGCTTAAATGTGTGGAAGTTACCCGTAGAATAAGTTTTAATGACTAATTCACTGAATACTTGGGGTCACTGAAAGGCATTTAGGGCAGATCTAGAGTCTGTAGCCGAAGTCATCTCTCTGCTCATTTCCTATTTGTTAACTCAAAAGTCTCACTCATTTCTAATTCCTTGTCGTGTTAACACTATAATCCTTTAAAGTTTGCCAGCTCTCTGGGCATAGCTTAGGCCCCACATATTTCCTTCTGTATCATGAATCCTATTGTTTTTTTTTATATTTTTTTGGGTTTTATTTGTTTATACCATATTCACACTTGTCCTATGCGATGTTTCGTATGCCCATAAGTTGTTCTTTTTGAGCCATTGGGACGAGATCTTTTGGGGATAAGATCTTTACTGTCCAGTCTACCCTGTGTGGTATTGAGCTGGTCGAGTGGTCGAGTCCTTTATTTAATGGTTATTTAAACTTTTCTTTGCTAGAGATTTTTCAGTCTTTGCTGAGTTTCATCGCTGTTTGCTTAGTTTGTTGCTGATTCAATATTGCTGAAAAGCTCTCTTATGGCGACAATGTGTTGTTACTCTTGGACAAACGAGTAACAATTTCCGATTCTTAAAAACAAAAAAAGGAGTACGGTAAAAATAGACTATCTTTTAGATAGTGAATATTTTCCTTACAAATACATAAAACAAACCTGAAGGGTAGAAAAAAATTATTGGCTTTGATTTAATAAATAATAATTTTAAAACAATGGCGAAAGAAAAAAACTGTAACGGAATTAAAGCCCACAGTCAGGTAAAGTAAAGACATGTATCAAACATATTGAAAATGTTTAGAGAGAAGACGAAATCATCGATAGTTAATCATTTCACAGCTGTTACCTAGAAATTGGCTTTAACTCTCAATAATTAGTCTTTAGCGTTATCGTTTAACTCTTACAAAACTCGGTCACTCTCACAAATAACTCAAAATATTAATCGAACAGCCTTAAATATTACTTTCACTAAATCAACTAAATCGTGTCAAAATATAATTAGTAGTACTAACATTTAAAACTATTTATTGAAACAAATCTACAAAACTTGCTTTTTTCCTAGCGACCAAAATTGGTAGGACAAATGATTTTTTGAATGTATCAGGACTCAGGAGATACATTAAAATAAATATTACAGAGCTAACTGGCATTTAAAAGTATTTATCAAAACAAAAACAAAAATACTTTTCTTTCATACGGCATAAGGTCCAAACTTCAAATACGATATATTGTAGGATATATTATACGCAGATACGCCACTGATCGGAGAAAATAATTCGACGGGGTGCGGAATTGATTAGAGTCAGAAGACTCAGGTGGTATGTCGGCGTAAAACAACGCCTACTCTGAAAACTACGAGATTGGGATCTGTATTGATGACATAGGTATCTGTTTATTCTAACGGTCGGTGATTTCTTTGTGTTTCGATATCTCAATTTTAAACTGTGTGTTCACTGAGCGAGAATGGTATCTTTATTAAGAAATTGATAAATTGTAACCACGAATTGTAATTAAAATATGACAATTAACTTATAAAAACTTTTATTTTATTTATAACCTTAATTTACATAATAAATAAAATTGATAGTTAAGCTTCTAATATCATTAGAATCTATTGGATTATTTCTTATCTCATTTATTGCACCTTTTTTTTATTACTGCTTTAATTTACTTTTTTTTTTAATTCGGAGAGTAGCTGTAGCTCCCTTATTAATCCTTAACGTGCCTTCATGCCTTTTTATTTCTTTTCGCTTACTTAACGGTAATGTTTCTAGATATATTTGTTTTATTTGTGTCAAACATTGCCTTTAATTTTACTTTTATATATTTATTATTTATAATCTTAGTTTATAGTCATTTAGTTCATATACCTCTTCGCTCAATAATTCCCAGGACTGACTAATCAAACTTTTGGAGAAAATTGTCTTTTCTAACAATTCTATTTCTGTTTTATGCAACTATATGGCTTTGAAGAATGTAGTGAAGAGAGATCAAGTAAAAAAGCAAATAGACTGTCAGTATGACTTAATAACACTATATGGCGGAACAGACACATTAACACTGAGATTAAATTAAGAATTTATAAAGCCAAAGTAATACCAATAATGACATATGCCTCTGAAACATGACCGACACAGCCACAACGCAAAGGCTTCTGTAAACGGCAGAGATGAGAGTACTGAGAAGACTTACAGGAAATATGCTGAGAGATCGAAAGAGAAGTGAAAACATTAGAGAAAAGATAACGTACAGTGTATAAATGAATGGACACAAAATAAAAAAAGAATGGAATAACCACATCGGACAGAAGAAGTATCGGACAACCGTGCAAAAGATGGGGGAGAACCTTCCATAGCGGTATTAATCCGTCAATGAACAAGCAGAATTGCTTATAAAGAGGAGAAGAAAAAGAAGAAGAAAAACCAAGAAATGTTATAATGCAAATAAAGCAAAGAAAATGGTGGTGGCTTTTACCACATACTCCGTAGACCCTAGATGACATTGCCAAGACTGCTCTGGATTGAAATCCTTAAGGCCGACGGACAGTAGGAATTTAACTCCCAGTCGGGAAATGTAAGTGGATACAATTTGAGACAGTGGTTCAGTCAAATTGAAGACTACTTAAAGTCAACAGATTTGTTTGATATAACAAAAGAACCTAATCGTGTTTTTAATGCCAATGAGAGTGCATTTTATTGATCACCTAAAGAGGGAAAGGTTTTGGCTAAGAAAGATGATAAAAATATTTATCGCTCTGCTGGAGATGACAAGGAAAATATAACAGTTGGTAACAGCTAATTCTGCAGGAAAAATCGCCCTCCAATGATTGTGTTGGCATATGAAAGAATTCCATCAGCTATATCACAAAGTATTCCAAAAGATTTGGCTCTGGGAACTTCAGATAATGGATAGATGTGTTCTAGTACATTTTATGAATACATCACCAATATATTTAATCCGTGGCTCATTAGAAAAATATTAAAGAACCTATTGTATTTTTTGTTGATGGGCATGTTTCTCATCTTAGCTCTCTCATAGCTTTGTATTCCAACTCAACCCATCTGCTACAACCTATGGATATATCAGTGTTTAGGCCCTTAAAATTGGCATATAAAAATGAAGTTCAAAAGTGGGGAATGGACAATGACGGCAATAAACTTCAGAAATATAATTTGGCTATGTTTCTGAAAAGTCACTAAATCAGATAAATGAAGAAAATTATTCTTTAGGATCTAAATCTTCAGGATTATGCCATTTAATGTTCACTTTGAAAAAATTAGTGTAAAAAATGTAAGTGCCAGTTCCACAATTTCTGACACATCTGAGTCTGATAATAGTGCAAGTAAACAATCTGTACAGCACTTAAGTATTTTGAAGGAAAGGTGGATGAAGAAACTTTAAATAGGTTCAAAGTAACTTTAAATGAAAATCAGGATTGGAATGGTTCTATTGAGGATAAATCCCTTTTTAACATAATGGAAAGAATAGACAATGGAAACACTACCAAACCAAATTAAATGTACCATCCATAACAATACTACCATATTTCCAACTCACGGCACACCAGTGAAAATATTCCAACCAAACATCTCTGGGGTACTCATAGCTCAGATATATTGCCTACTCCTGAACCAAGTACATCACATGTACACTTAGAGAGTCCATGCAAAGTTCCTACTCCATTTAAGAAAGCACTGTTTTGGCCAGACCCAAAACCTCAGACAAAGAAGAGAAAACTAAAGGAAAAGATTCCATCCGTGGTAACATCAGAAGCTTGGCGTAAATATCACTTGAAGAAAGAAAATGAAAAGAAAAAAAGAAGAAAAAAACCAAAGAGAAATTGCAAAAGAGCAAAAACGTCTATTGAAAGAGAAGCCAAAACGGGATATTTCTGATGACGATGGAGAGAATGAAGAGTGGGTCGAGAATGGTAGCAGCCGTGATGACATAGACTTTTGTGATGACCCTAACAAAGAATTTTCCCATTAACTCACGGAGAACTTAGTATGGGAAACTATGTACTTGTAAAATTCCTAGGCGGTAATAGAAAATCCATAACGTACAGATATGTTTGTATTATCCAAGGCCTTATGGACAATAATGATGTACAAATAATATCTATGAAATCTGTTAGTGCTGAAAAGAACATTTTTATTTGTGATGAAAAAGACATCTTTTAGGCATACTGCCAACCCTATTATTTTATCCACTGGTGAACGGATCCGTTATGAATTTACTTTGCCAGTGGATGTATTTGAGGCCTAAAACCTGTCAAATTTTTATTAATAAACAAGATTTTTCAGTAAAATGTAGAGTTAATTCTGTATGGCAATGACTGGGTGGCAATAATTGGTATTTTGAAAATTGTGTGGCAATTATTGTTTTTTTGGCTTTATATGGTTTTTAGCTTTAACTTTCTTACAGTGGCAATGACTGGTCATTTGCATGAATTATTATATGTGAGATTTCAAATAAACAGTGTACTTATTGGGAAAAATATTGTTGCTCATATAAATATGTTAGGACTAGTAGTAAATAGCAGTTTATAGGTTATGTTTCTTTAATCAGATATAATAATTAGTAAACCTTAATTGCTACGTTTTCTAATTAGACGTAATAATTAGTAAACTCATTAGATAATGGGTTTTGGGAAGCAGTTGTACATCTTCCAGAAGTTATTTATACGAATGCTCCTGCTCATAAATATTCTAAATATCCAAACCATACCCCATAGAAAATTATGCACTTAACATACAATAAACCATCAATACCATAAAATAAATAATTCATAGGGGTTTTTTGAGGCCGTAAGCCGGTACGTACATTTTGTTTCATCTCCCTCTTGACCTACATAACTAAATCACAAAGAAGTTCAGGTGATATTTTAGTTCCCGGCCATTAGCAAAAAAATCCACGTATACCCTTCGTGAAAGCTTCATGAGAACCTTTAGAAATGTCTTACAAGCTCATCAATCAGTCCGGACCCTCCCTTAACATCTCAATGCTCTCTTTCTTGCGATATACGCAGCCATTAGCCATTAATCTTAAGGGCCCTTTGTGTGCGAGAGAACGTGTTCTTTGAACCGTGGACCGTTTCTAGAAGATATACTTTTAAATTGTAATTACGGGTTATGCATTTTGGAATGTTATACTCCCTTCCAAATGCATCAGACGGATACTGAATTACGATTTGTGTGTCGTCTGCAAATCTTCTTATGTTCGTGACAGCCGCTAAAAGTGTACAGTAAAAGTAAAAAGTAAAGTAAAAGTTAACCATCGTGTAAAAGTAAAAGATAATATAGTCACACTGAGATCAATAATTTAGCTTTATGAAAATTTTAGTCGTTGTTAGACAACAATAATATTGACAAGTCAAAAAAAGTCCTTAGATCACAAAATTAATCATTTTCTGAATTTTCTGTATGTATCCATACTTTTACACAACCTCCAGATATTTATTGGTGTTGTTTCTGTATTTTTTAAGACAGTTTCTAAGCTGTTATTCCTTTTTGTATTCTGTGGGACTAGAAACCTCAAAATTATTTTAGTGATGACAATTTAGCATGGATCTGATTAATGTTCGTTCTATAAGATATAAAACAGATGAATTATTTTTATTTCTAGAGAAATTAGGATTTTCCCCGATAGTTGTGGTTACAGAGCACTGGCTTAAAGTTATCGAGCCTTTCTTGGAGAAAAATATACCACAATTGCTAGGTATGATCGTCCAAGTTCAGTTCATGGGGCCACCCTACTTCTTTCTACAAATAATGATTTCTTTCCAGTAACAAAATATGACTTTTTGTTGAGTTTAAATTTTTTTGAGTTTTTTTAGTTTATAATCTTAATAAAGAATCTTAATCTATATATTATTTACCTAACTGCCCTTGTCCTTTACATACAATGTACATACTTTACAATATATTTATATATCGCATGATCTCACGTTGGACGTTAAGTCTCCTACAATAATTACTAAAACAACATCTATCATAATTGACTATATTGTCTCAGATTTCTCACCCCTTGATGTACGCTTTACAATTATTAATGCAAGACTATCTGATCATGAAGCATTATATAGGTACCTCTCAAGAAACCCTCCTCAAAAATCCAACGTTTAGGTAGGAGTTTTCGGCTCAGAACTTTCGTAAATTCCAAAATTTTATGCTTGACTTTTGGATGGCACTTTCCTTTTGTGGACTTAGAATATAACTATAGTCAATATTTAGATAGGCTTTTCTATATTTTCAATAGGGCATTTCGTTTAAATACAATTAAGTCAAAATATCACAAACCCTGAACTACCAAAAGTATCCGCATATCAGCCAAGAGTATGCGTTCACTACCGTACATCAAGTAATTTACTACCAACGTCTCTGTCACTGAATAGATCACCAAGTACAGAGAAACCTATCTAAAATTTATCAAAACAGCTAACAAAGCGTACTATTAAAATCGTCTGAGAACCTTTAAAAGTGTTGCAAAAGAAACCATCGGTACATAATAAACCATCTTCGAAATAAAACTAACACAGCTCTAACGTTTTCCCTTCCAATCCATGAAAATCCAAATAAAAACTTCATTAGTGTTACATTTCCTATCTCCAATTTAAAAAAGGTCTCGAATTCATTCTGTATAAGATCAGTTTATAAATTTGAACTGATCCCAAAATCAGTAGTATTAAAAGCAAATTTTTCTGTGGTACTGATGGACTATCCACAAAAATTTTCTCAAATCTCTCTAAAAATGTGTTGGAAGTCCTGGTCTCACTAATTAATGATTCATTTGAAAAAGGGGGGTATTTGCAGAGTACTTAAAAACAGCGATTATTATTCCTTTTTAGAAGAATGCTAAAAAATCGAATGACTCTGAGATAGCGCG
>NW_027312517.1:0-28908 GCF_040954645.1 Diabrotica undecimpunctata | reverse complement strand
ACGCGCTATCTCAGAGTTATTCCCTTTCTCTAGTTGCATTTCTTCATAAGTTTCCATCTTGGTTTCTACCAATATTAATCTCGTTTACCAATATGTCCTGCTTTATGACAGTGCACAGCAGAAAAAAAAAACAATAATGTTCTCTCATGGGTATATTTATACATTGGCGTTTTCCAGACGGTGTCCATCTGTGCAAGGCCTGAAATTAATACCCAACAATGCACGCACAATTTAAATTATAACTTGACATTCTTTAACGTGAAAATGCAACCCCTACCTTCAACCCCCTTATAATGACAGGTACAACCCCCAATTTTTAAAATAGGAAGTATAGGCTTGTGATATATCGTTTGAAAGGTCTTTTCATTCTCCATTCAAAAATGTTGTCGCTTTCAAGTTTATTAAGATTAATTAAGATAAAATAAATTAAAATCATGTGGTTACCGAAATTTGCTACAATACAATCAAAAACTAAAATGTAATGCAAAACGTAATAGAATGTAGAACACGAAAAAGAACTATGAATTTTAATGAAGTAGATGTTCAAAATGTTCACCGCAAACGTCTTGGCAACATCCTAATCTCAAATAAAACTTTCTTCTAACATTATTTAACATAACAGGCGTGATCGACCTAATCGCAAGCGTTATTCGTTCTTTTAAGTCATTTAAATCAGAAGGTTTAGTTTTGTACCCATGGCCCTTCACATATCCCCATAAAAAGAAAGCTTATAATGTAAGATCAGGTGATCGCGCTGGCCATTCAATCGATTCTCGCCTCCCTATCCACCGATTGGGAAATATTGTATCGAGGTACTGCCGGACATTAAGTTGGTAATGTGGTGGTGCTCCATCCTGCTGAAACCATATCGTATTCGCTGGAACTTGAGGGTTTCCTGGATCAGGATATAAATTTGCCAACGTTGGAATGACATCATTTTGAAGAAGTGTCAAATAATTGTTGCCATTTAAGTTGCCCTCAATGAAAAAGGGGCCAATGATATTGTTTCCTACAATCCCTGCCCAAACATTAACCTTTTGAGGGTATTGAGTGTGTTCTTCTCTCATCCAGTGAGGATTTTCCGTGGCCCAGTAGCGGCAATTTTGCCGATTAGCATGACCGTTAAGTGAAAAAAGTACACTCATCAGAAACCATAACGTCTTCTAATTGGATAATATTGTTATCCAACATGTCCATCATTTGCTCACAAAAAAAAGTTCTTCTATCAAAATCGTCTTCCATGAGCTCCTGAGTAGGTATCATCTTATAGGGATGCAATTTATTTTCTTTTAATATGTTTACTATCGATGTATGACTAGAATTGAATGTAGTGGATGCCTCTCTACTCAATGTATGTGGATTTTCCTGAAACTCAAGCAACACATCTAATTTGAGTTCATCACTCAGTGCATTGGCAGCTGCTTTTTTTATCTGCCTTACATGACCAAACTCGCGAAACTGCTTCTCTATTTTACTTATTGTTCCTTGGGATATAGGAGGTAAATTAGGAAATTTCTCATGAAATAGGCAAGTTACTTCCTGTTGTGTTCAGGTGTTATCTCCGTAACCAATCATTTGCAAAACTGTTATTTTATGCATTTCCGTTAATCTAACCATTTTTCAGAATTGAATTGAACGAACTTTTTACTTAAATTAAAATACTGACAACTTAAATAAAATAATTTACTAATGCGTGTTAAAATAGGGTTGCCACGGAAATTCTTTTAAGTTTTTTAATGGTTACCATTTAAAAACCATATTGCTATGGTTTTTGTTCACTTTCTCATTATCAAGACCTAAACGGGAAATAAGTTTTGAGTATATTTTAACGAATTTCGGTAACCACATGATTTTAATTTATTTTATCTTAAGTAATCTTAATAAATTTGAAAGCGACAACATTTTTGAATGGAGAATGAAAAGACCTTTCACACGATATATCACAAGCCTATACTTCCTATTTTAAAAATTGGGGGTTGTACCTGTCATTCTAAGGGGGTTAAAGGTAGGGGTTGCATTTTCACGTTAAAGAATGTCAAGTTATAATTTAAATTTGACGTATTTCGGGATTTTTTTAAATATGTACAGTAACCTAAATAATGATTTTATTCCATTTGGCTTTTACACACTATTTATGTTTGCCATAAAATATATTACTATGGATGTTTCTAAAAAAATATATATAGGGTTAATATCAAAACTAGGTTATTGTTGAAAACCTTGAAACAAACAAAAAACCCATTATTGTGTCGAAAATGAAGAATTCTAATTAAGAAATGTTCAAATATTTAATACAAAATCAAATAAGAAGTTGCTGATCTTTACACCTATTACAAGTATTTGTTTGATTACAATGATTTTCACAAACGTGTTTATGACATTTTGTTGCATACAAGTGATTATTTGTTATCATTACGTGGACAAATATACCACCTTGCATGTTCAGATGTTCTTTCAACTTGCCTATGTTGGTCTTGGTTATCGTGTGGAATGTGGCCAACTCGACGAATCACTTCTCTCAATTCTCTGGGAATATTCACCATTTGAACACGTCGAATTAAGTTGTCCTGTATTGATTATTTTTCTAAAGCAATGATAATTTTTTTTTCATATAAATTCATATTCTGGATAGACGTTCAGGCACGTGGAACGTTCAAAAAATCTGTACTTGGAATGTTCGAAGTATGTTTGAAGGGGGAAAGATACACAACACCATTCAAGAAATGAAAAGACTAAATATCGACGTGATGAGAATCAGCGAGATGAGATGGCCAGGCTCGGGACAGTGCTGTGTGGATGAGCATATGGTATACTATGCGGGAAACGACAAACCACATCACTGGAATGGCGTAGCATTGATTCTGAGCAAAAAGGTCGCTGAGTCTGTGATCAGCGTGATACCTCTCTCTGACAGGGTCATTCTGATGAAGCTGCAAGGCAGACCCGTTAATACGAATATCATTCAAATTTACGCTCCAACATCAGAAAAACCAGAAGAAGATATCGAGGAGTTCTACGCAATTGTACAAAAAGCACTAAAATACACCAAGAAGAACGAGCTAACCATCATCATGGGTGATTTCAATGCCAAAGTTGGCAAAAGCAGTGTAGAAGACATCGTCGGACAACACGGCTTAGGCGAGAAAAACGAAAGAGGAGACCGACTCATACAATTTTGCCGGGAAGAAGATTTTACCATTGCTAACACGTGGTTTAAACTTCCCCCGAGACGACTTTATACGTGGAAGTCACCTGCAGATACAGCCAGCAATATCATCAGAAACCAGATAGACTTTATTCTCATTAACAAAAGATTCAAGAACAGCTTGACTTCGGTGAAGACCTTCCCAGGAGCAGACGTCTCATCGGACCACAACCCATTAGTGGGCCAGATAGAACTCAAACTAAAGAAACTCATCAAAAATAAACCTAAACAGAACCTGGATTATGGCACTCTAAAAGACCCCGTAGTTCGCCAGAATGTGAGAGATACAATGAGACAAAAACTAGAAACGGCTCAACAACAAGAACAGAGTGTAGAACAAAAATGGAGTTATATCAAAGACGTCATGCTGAATGCGGGAAAAGAACATCTGGGAAAGAAAAAAAGAGTAAAAAATAAAGAATGGATGACTGATGACATTCTGCAGATGATGGAACAAAGAAGATTACTGAAAAACAGGGACACGAAGAAATACCAAGAAACCAACCAGACAATTAAAAAAGAAGTACGAAGAGCCAAGGAGACATGGATGCAAGAAAAATGTAAACTAATCGAGGAGCTCCAAGAGAAACACGATCATATAAATATCCACCGAAGGATTCGTGAAGCCACTGGTCAATACAAGAGGAGAAACACACACCTCCTCATAAATAAAGACGGTAATCTGGCGACGACAGTGAATGAGAAGTTGGTTACCTGGAAAATATATATCGAAGAACTTTTCTGGGACGACCGCGGCAACCTTCCGGAAATAAATTGCATGACAGGGCCGTCAATTCTAGAAAGCGAGGTAAAGGCTGCTTTAAAACAGTCTAAGAATGGTAAGGCTACAGGTCCGGACGAAATACCCGTTGAACTTATTAAGGTGATGAGTGAAGTGAGCACGAAGGAGTTAACTGAACTGTTCAACGCCATATACGATTCAGGTAATATCCCAGCGGAATGGCTATTGTCAACATTTGTAACGCTACCAAAAAAACGATCTGCGAAAACGTGCAAAGATTTCCGAACTATCAGTCTTATGAGTCATGCACTTAAAATTTTTCTTAAAATCATACATGCCAGAATTTACAAGAAATGCGAAGAAAATGTCGGTGAAATGCAATTCGGATTCCGCAATTCTATGGGTACACGTGAAGCACTTTTCACCTTACAAGTCCTACTTCATCGATGCCGCGATGTCAGTTGTGATGTCTATATTTGTTTTATTGACTACGCCAAGGCATTTGACCGTTGTCAGCACCAGAAGATGGCCACCGCACTACAAAGAGTAGGATTGGATGAGAAGGACATTCGGATCATCATGAATTTATACTGGAACCAGCGTGCTCAAGTCAAGGTCGAAGACCAGCTGACCGACCAAGTGAAAATCATGCGAGGAGTAAGGCAAGGATGTGTGCTATCGCCGACTCTTTTCAATATATACTCTGAGGAGATTTTTAATGAAGCCCTCACAAACCTAGACATGGGAATCCGAGTGAACGGTGAATACATCAATAATATCCGCTACGCCGATGACACCGTGTTACTAGCAACCAGCCTAAACGATCTGCAGGCCTTACTAGACCGAGTGCGAAACTGTGAGCGTAATATACGGACTGAACCTCAATATTAAGAAAACTAAATTCATGGTTGTCAGCCGTACAAATTTAGATCCCGGGGCACTAATGGCAGGTAGCGAAGAGATCCAGAGAGTCGACAGATTCACTTACCTCGGAACTACCCTCAACGTACAATGGGACTACGCTCAAGAGATTAGATCCAGAATTGAAATGGCACGGTCTACATTTATTAAGTTGAGATCCTTGCTGTGCTGCAGTGATCTCAGTTTGGGAACCAAGATGCGGATAGTGAGGTGCTACGTTCTTCCAGTGTTACTATATGGAGTTGAAGCCTGGACACTGACGCAAGCCACTGAAAAACGAATCGAAGCCTTCGAGATGTGGATATACAGAAGGATACTAAAAATATCTTATGTGGACCATGTCACCAACGTTGAGGTCCTACAGCGCATGACAAAAGAAAAAGAAGTGCTTAATTTAATTAAACAACGCAAGCTTGAGTACCTCGGCCACGTGATGCGGAACGAAGAAAAATATCGAATTCTTCAACTTGTTATGCAGGGTAAAGTATTTGGCAGAAGAGGACCGGGACGCCGTCGTATCTCGTGGTTGAAAAATCTCCGACAATGGTTTGGGATGACCTCAGCGGAGCTGTTTCGCAGAGCAGTCAACAAAACCATGATAGCCTTGATGATCGCCAACATCCGGACCGGATAAGGCACTGAAGAAGAAGAAGAAGGATAGACGTTGTTTGTGGATAACGATGTGGCCATCTTCTAGTGCACCTTCCTACTTTATAATTACCACACGTTTGTTACGCACACCCATAACTTTGTTATTGTGATAGAAACTGGAGATGAGACAAACTGACCGATTTTTTTGGTACCTTTGACACTAACGTTACGTCTTCAGTAAAACCAAACAGTAAAGACTAAACCTTGCGTTAATTATTCGGCAAAAACTCATTTGACAACTCTCTTTTATTTCTTCTGATAGTACCTACATAAGTAAGTTTACGTTGTTGTAGCTCTTTGACCAGCTCCAGCTAGAAAAAACCAGTTATCCCCATTCACATTGCGGTTAGAATTCACTATTGGAGCAACTAACGAAAGAACATTGAGAGTTGGTATGGATAACTTCTTGAAATTTAGTATTCCGTTTTCTTTTTCAGTATACACAAAATCGTTCAATAAATAATGGGCGAGGACATCACAAAGATACATTATTTTACAGTTTAAATCTATGGTTACATATTCTTCACATGAATAGTTAGTTTAACAGTTATTTTTAAAAAACGATTAAAAGTATTAGAAATAGCTGTCTCCGTCTTCATTGCGCTTATTTCTGATATTTGGAGCGTCAAATCTCAAAACTATTAGTAGGAAACTAAATCTTTTTGCTGAGAATTTATATCTTCATTATTAGACTTAAACACGCCTCCCAAATACAGTATTTTACAAAAATATTTTGGTTTTATTAACCTGGCTTATAAATTGACAGTAGAAAGCATGACTCCTATAAGTTGTTTGTAATCCTGTAATCTTTTTGTTTGCCTTCTTAATAATCTGGTCAAAAATTGTGTCATCGAGTAACAGCTTCAGCAGGCGTTGCCGGCTATTATCTGCCTATATAAGGCAGAAGCTATTTTTGACTATTTTTTATAGTAGAACTTCTCTTAGTTCCCTTTTTATTATCAACAATTTCGTTCTCACTACTCAAATCACTAAACAATATTTGATAATTGCTCACTGTATCACCTATCAAAAAAGTGTTCAGCAATCTTCTCTAACTTCTGCTTGGTTATAGGTTTCTTTTTATTTTTTAAATTAGCCATTATTCTTATAAAACTAGGTACCAAAAAGATAACACTGAGGGTATGGCGGGGTCAAATTTGACCCGGTTATGCTAAGTGGAAGGTTAAAGGCGACTACTACACGTAAGCGATATACTCGGTGTCTTAGGAGAACATCTGTAAGCGTGTGCTCGTAACGATTCGCCGACCCTCGCTCGGACCATATGATGGTATCGTATTATCATCGCCAGGTAAAACAAATGCATTATTTTAAAAATGCCAGCGTTCACCGTCAAAGCGCAGAGCCCAGACTCGAGCCAGGTATCGAACCATAGACTTGGACCATAGTGTTCGAGCTTAGTATTTTTTCGACCCTCGACCCTAGTACTCTACGATCTACGACCCTCGCTCCTACCATAGGATCGTATCTATCGCCAGGTAAAAATAAATGCATTACTTTGCGTTCACTGTCAGTGCTATGATCTAGGCGAGGATACGATGCGATGGTCTCCGTTATAAATGTACCCTAAGGCGAGGCTGCCGCGTCCTTACGTCTTTGTGAGAATTAAACAAATAGTTTGATTGGGGCCAAAATTAACCGCGCCATACCAATTAAGGGTTAAGACAACGAAATTGCTGTTCCCCTGTGTTATTTTTCACTTTCTGCTTTTGCGCTAGTAACCTTTCATGGTTGAAGAGGCAAATAAAAAAATAATATTATGTGTAGACTTCCATCTAATTATTTACTCTTGATTTTCTCATATTGTTTCATAGAAAAACTAAAAAAACACGTAATAACTAAATTCATATTTTATTGTTAAATAAGCAGTGTTAAATAACGATTAAACGAAAAAAATTTTAAAACGTAAAAGCTCTTCAATTGTTCGTTTTTATTTTTTTAATGGATGTTGATTTATGTAATCCGTGTATTTTGAATTCCCCACATGCAGCAAAGAATACACAGAGAGAAGCTTTTTCCGTTTTAAACTTCAAGTTGTAAACTTTTAATGTGTGTTTGCCGTCGTCCCTGCGCATTTCAATGAGTACATAAGGAAAAATAAGTATTCACAACATTTTGGTATGCAGATGTTTTAACTATAATACTACTGATATGAGAACTAAATTACACAATTGTATAAATAGAGGTAGATATAAACTTTGTTAATAAAGGGACCAGTATTTATAGCAATAGTGAACCAGAAGAAAGCAAAGACAAACAGCATATCGATAGCCTAATGCTGACAGATCGTAACCCACAAAAAATTGAAAATTCATATTTTTGTGTCAAAGGCAACCAACCGTGCATCCCTATATGCTGTTAAATTCTCGTAACCTAAATAAAATAGTAAGGTGACCATTCCCGCGATTTCTAACAAGTCCTAACCCGCTCGTTGTTTGTTTACTTCCAACTCATCTTATCCCACAGTGTAGCTTAAATGGCAAAGCGTGTTGGTAGTAATTCGTTCGAACACTTACAAGATAAAAGATCAGAAGAAGCTAATGACCCAGAGCTGGGTGGTCAAAAAAATGTCCAAGAACCCGAAGATATTGAATTAGAAAGTGAGAGGCTCAAAGAGAACATCGAAGATTCAGAAGATCAAGAAGTCTGATTAATGAAAAGGCGCAAAGTTGCGAATCCGGAGAACTGGGATAAAAACAAGACAAAACATTCAAGAATGTTAGGAAGGGAATATACTGGTTATAGAAGGCTACAAAACATTGTAAAACATGATATTCTACGCCCTGAACGTAAAATGAAACGCTTTTGCCAAACAATATCAGAAAACTTAAGAAAAGAAATATTTTTAAAATTTTGGGAAATGTCCTGGGAACAAAAAAGGATGTTCTTCGCTCATATGGTTACATACAAGGAGAAAAAAAATGTTATGTAGATGGACCTTCCAGGCGAAGTGGTACCTATGAATACTTTCTGACAGTAAAAGGCGATAAATTACAAGTCTGCAAATTGATATTTCTTAACACACTAGGAGTAGGAGAAAATATGGTACAGAACTGGGTAAGTGCGGCACGAAAAGATGGATTTCTAGAAAGTTGTGACATGATGCAATCAAGGATCAAAGAAAAAAGAGAGTCTACACCAAAAGCAAAACAGGACATTTTGCAAGTACCTACAGAATTTACGAGAGTTTCTGAACAGGCTGCCTAAAATAGAGAGCCACTATTGCCGCAAGTCTACTGGAAAGTTATACCTGGAACATAATTTCAAATCGAAAACTGAAGTATATAATCTTTATAAAGAGCAATGTAAAGACAGGGAGGTACCATTATCAAATTGTAAATTCTCTATAGAATTTGACGAAATGAATTTAGCATTGTTTAAACCACGCAAGGACCAATGTGATATATGTTCATCTTACAAGATGAAACAGGTTACAGATGAACAATACGCATCCCACATTAGAGCAAAAGACCTAGCGCGCGTCGAAAAAGAAACCGATAAAACCAGAGCCATCCATAAAGAAATTTACTGTTTTGTCGTTGATGTGCAGGCAGTTAGATTGTGTCCAGTGTTACAACAAAGCTACAAGTACATAACTTTACAGTATATAACTTGGAAAACTATCGCAGCATGAATTTCGTTTGGAATGAGACTGACGCAGACCTTGATTCATCTGTATTCACTACGTGTTTAATAAAACATCTAGAACAATATTTGACCTTTGAAAAGGAAAATGTTATAATATTCTCGTATGGCTGTGGTTATCAGAATAGGAATGTCGTCCTTGCGAATGGTTTATCGGTTTTAGCTTCCAAGTATGAAGTCGAGATTGAGCAAAAATTTTTAGAAAGAGGCCACACTCAGATGGAGTGTGAGTCTACCCACAGTCTAATTGAACGAAGACTAAAAAATCGGCAAATATTCCTACCCTCAGACTATATTTCGGTAATATCAGAAGCCAGGAAGAATCCTGCACCTTTGGAAGTATCCTATCTCACCCACACTTTTTTTCTAAACTACAATGACTCTAAAAACTTTCGCTACAGCTCAATTCGTCCAGGTAAATCAAAAGGAGATTTGAAGGTAACATATCTTAGAGGCTTAAAATACCTACCAAATGGGGATATATTATACAAAGTGGCCCATGATCAAAAATATGAACTCCTTCCTCAGAGAAAGAACACCGTCAATCACGATTTGGTTTACGATCAACTTTATTCGAATAGATTAAAAATAATCACAAAGAAATGAAAGGACCTTCAAGATCTAAAGTCTGTATTACCTGCAGATGTGCACTACTTCTATGATACGTTGCCTCACGAAGACTTAATCATCAAAGACAATAACAAAAATTCAAAAAAGTAAGCCAAGATTTAAACTTATTATTTAGTTATTTTATTTTAATTATTCCTAAAAATGTTAATTTTAACGTTGTTTAAATGGTATTCGCTTAGTTTGCTACATTTTATTTAAAGTAAACACACATTTGTATCTGTTTTTATTTGAAATTAATAAAAATAAAGAAATAAGGATTATGGTTTAAAATGACGTAAACCACACTTTTATGAGAACACCTTGAGTTATAACTTACTACATTTTCTAAGAGGTCGATATACTCGTAAGCCGCCATGACGTTGGTTACAATATGTCGTATCCCTTAGTACCCTGATCAAAATTAAACAAATTTATATTTTTACAATAAACTCACTTAGTAGCCATTACATTATTATTTATTTAAGAAAACATTACACAAGCAATCTTTTATAATTATGCTATACAGTTTTTTGTGCCTCTTATAAAATTTTCTAAAATTGGGTTACGACCTATCAGCATTAGGGTATCGATATCTAAACTCATTGAATTTTTGTTTTCATTTATATAAATTTGTTTATTTGAGTGAGTTTCTTTATATCATATTTACCTTTTACCAACCTGACAGAAATCACTAAGTCCATTAAATTTTGTGTTTAACCAACTAACATTGATTTCAAATAACATAGTCTATTCACATCTCAAAGCATTACTAGACTTGTACAATTGCATCGGTAATTTCCTTGATATTTATAAGGATGAATTTTAGACAACAATTACAATTAACATGTTCGTTTTCTCAGATCTGTTATTTTGGACTTAGTGACTTTTGCCGCGACGATGACGGTATGTAGAATCTGTTAGTTTATTATTGAAAGCCCTTTTATGTTCGGCTATATGTTTGTTAAAAGTTCTATCAGTTTGACCGATGTAAGTTTTTGGGCAGTCGCCACATTTAAGTTTGTATACACCACTGTGTAAGTGCTTTTTCCGTTCTTGTTGTTTATATTATATTTGCCTAAGTAGAACAAATAATTACTTGAGACAAACAGTTCTCTTCTTCTCAACTTATTCAGCAGAAACAGCTGTAGTGATAAGATATTATATTAATTTTTGTTAAAGTTCTGAAAACAAAAGGTTTCAGTGTTTTATTGTTATGTAAAAATATATTTATAATGCCGCTACAAAATTATTTTTGATAAAATATAATTTTCACCTGATACCGACGCGACGATATAGTCTGATTTCCTAGTTAACTGTTAAGCTTCTTTTTTCAAGTAAATTTTTATGATTTTAATATTGACAAATAATTTTTACTAACTTAAATGTTTATTTGGTAAATAATGCTTACTTATGTAAAACCTTATAGAAAAAGAAAAGTTAAAATCCAAAACCTTATTATTTTCAAAAACCGACTTTTTATTTTTATTTCATTAATTCTTCATTCAAAATCATTGGGAGAAATGTAAGTACAATTGATGACCGTAACTAAAGTCAACAAACAAGGAAAAGGCGGCCGTTCTGACGTTCTTTTTGAGGTTATCATCGTTAAAATTCTCCATCCCATTTTGTTGATAAAAGGATCCCTCAATGATAATTTTTAGATTGGTTTATAACGGCTTTTTCGCCTGTGATATTAAATTATTTTTTATCCAAACAATGTTGAAAGAGATGTCTTTAAAAATATATTGCAGTAGGACCAAATCTCCAAAATTGAAAATAAATACCACGTTTATATCGATACCCCATAATGTACATAATTTTACAGGAAATAGGGGCAACTGAAAATGCAGGAAGTTAATATGTTTTTGAATTTTATTTATACAGTGAAAGCCAAATTAAATTGCGTTCACGTCATCATTGTGAACATTTGCAGCGTTGTCAAATGGTTCTTGAAGTATAAAAATTAACAGAAAAGAACTGAAGTAAACAACAAAGTTGAAGGTAGCAAATTTCACACTATATTAAATGGAATTTGAAAATGAGTATTTTTTTTTCATTTGTTTTTTGTTAATTACATTCATGAATAGATTTCACAAAGTAAGGACTTCCACAATAAAAGTGGTAAGGTTAATATTGAGTTACCAAACAATAAATATAATCAAAATAAAACCAAAAGCAATCAAATAAAATATTTTTTAATAATGAACGTATTTTCAAACACAAAACATGACATTAAAAAAAACAACATTAACGATCTAAACATTTTCTGAATCTGATTCCACATTAGTGTCAGCTTCTCCACAATTAACATTTATTAATATTGGACTAATTTCTTGACGATCAAATATTCTTTCTCTCTCATACCATTTAAATATTTTTCTTTCAGTATGATTGATAGAGTTTTTCCACATATCATCTCTACCAATGTGCCTATTGTAATAATTTTTTGCTATGTCCCAAATTAATTCAATAGTGTTGAAGATACAATGGTAAGGAGGAAGACGTAAAACTTTGTGTCCATACCATTCTGCCATATCTTCCACTATATACCTGGTTTGAGGTTTATTTCTAAAAAAATGTTTAAAATAAATAACATTTATATGTAAGATTACATTTGTATATTTACTGGGAAACGATGCGCAACAGTTTTGTTTTGACCATCATATGGGAATAGCGAATGTTTTTTTCTGTCAACCACACCTTAATAATACTTTTTGACCATCCTGTATTCGGAGTTTTATGCAATAACATATTGTGATAAGGTGCATTATCAAGTACAATTAGAGAAGGATTCTCTAAGTTTTGCAGCAACTGATATACAAACCATTTCAAGCAATTTGCCTGGTTTATTTCGCCATGATAAACACTAAGTTGAGTTTTTGAACAAAATATTGCTTTAGCACCCTCTATAAATCCGGTTTCATTTCCAGCATGGAGTATAATATATCTGCAATGATATTATTTAAATGTTCATATATAACCAGTAATCCCATGTTGAAATATCCAAGTTTCATAGAGAAACACGAATTGGTATATACCTTCATTCTTCGCTTCTTTATAAGTTCTTAAGAATTGTACTCCTTTACAAACAACGTTAGGTAATTCCATAAGTCCTTGTCGTGGATTATTCTTCATCCACTCAAACCCAAGTTCTTTGAGCAATCTTTTTAAAGAAGTGGTACTACCATTAAATAATTCTTTATCTTTCAGTTGGGACCACAATGATTCAGCCGTTACGTTACGTTAAGAAGATCGGAAGAAATAACTGGAAGCAAGTGGCGCAAAATAAAAGACAGTCGATTGATTTGGGGGAGGCCTATGTCCAAAATTGGATTACTTAAGGCTGAAGAAGAAGAAGAAGTTGACCCTCCTTAGTATTTCCCTAGTAGTTTTTCTTATTATACAAGGTATTTTTAGTATCTCTCTATGAATCCACAGTTCCAATGCATCAATTCTGTTCACACTTATTACTTTTAATGCCCACACTTCTGCTCCATATAAAAGTACAGACCAAATATCAAGATTAATATTGCAAAGAAATGTCTTCATTTTCATAAACGCCGTTTTAGAAATTGCTATTCTTAATAATTCTGAAATTACTTTTTTAACTTGGCCTCCATTTAATTGATGCTCAGTATCTGGATGTGTGTTAGCTTTAAAAAGCCTGTTTATTCTTCAATATTAGCCTCCTAATTTTTTTAAAGTATCGCACCATCTTTTTCTTGGTCTGCCAATACTTCGTCCATTTGGTGATTTATCTCGTGCTATTCATACTTTTCTATGCTCTTCCAATCCGCTAATGCGTTTGTTCCACTCTTGTTTCTGTTTTGTCATCCATACATTAATGTCTTCTATATTGCATGCTTTGCTTATATTTTCACTTCTCTCACTATCCAACAGACTTTTCCGTGATATTCGTTAAAGTATTTTCATCTCTGTTGTTTCTAATAGTCATCTCGTTTTAGATGTGTCAAGTCTTGTCTCCGTGGTGTATGTTAATATAGGTCTAATTGCTGCTTTATAGATTCTTGTTTTTGTGTCTTGTCTGACGTGTTTGTTCTTTCGGATTGTGTCCTTGCTTTTAAGCTTAGTTGTCGTACTTCTTCTTCAACACCTCCGTAACTAGTTATATCTATTCCCAGATATCTAAACCTTGATTCCTGCTTTATTATCTTCCCATTAATTTTGATTTTACATCTAGTGAGCATTTAGATGTTGTCATACATTTGTTTTTTTCTGCTGATATTATCATATTGTATTTCTTGGCTGTTGAATTGAAGATGTGTGTTAATCTTTGGATCTCGTCTTCTTTCTCGGCGATTAATGCGGTGTCATCTACATAACATAATATTTGGATTCCTTTGTTCCCCATTCTGCAACCATGACTATAGTTGTATTTGTGCACTTTCCCCAATTTTTGCATTAAAGAATTTCAAGTATATTAAGCTTCTGTAAAATGTCATCCCCTTACCCCAATGAATTGTAAAACTTATTTATTTATTTATCCAGATTTAGCCATACGACTCACACTTCCTTTAAGGGTAAAATTCACTCATCTCAGATACCTACGGTATCAAAAGAATTGAGCTCTAGTGAGACTCTCCGTGTTATCGAGCCCTAGGTGAATTGGTATGCTGGAGTATCTCCCAAAACATTTCGTATACCTCTGGACGTCGCGAGAAGTACAGTATTATACAGAGAAATAATATAATATTATTAAATAAGTATTTATTTATTATAATTATATTACTTATACTATATATTTATTAAATTTTCTAAGGAGTGTGCATGTCCCATAGGCTGGATTTAAGTATATTGCTTGTAAATGTAGGTCCAAACTAATCTATTTTGTTATGTTATTTATTCAATTAAGAATATTTTCTTCTTCCCATTCTACTCTTGCCTTTTATTCACTTTTATTCACACAATAATTATTTTTAAAAGCTTTATACTAATGCTTTTTATAACGTGGCGAAAATATGAAGTTTCTATTTTTTATGTTGAAAATAAACTATTTTTCTTTCTTTATTTATTTTATTGATCCTTTGAATTACTTATTTGTTAAGTACATCATCTGTTCAGGATATTTAGTTTAAGGCCGTTCCTCGCGATTCTGGGCATAGCTAAATTCCAGTGTAAAAGTTTATATCAAATAACGCAAAAACTATGGCAGATATTGAGATGATTCTTATTTTATATGAAAGGTCTTAAAAAGTTCTAGTGCACTATTTAGTTGTAAATTAATAAATTGTTTAAACAATATTTTTTTTTCAAATATTTTTGGTTAAAATAAATTTTTTTTTTAAATAGGGCACTACAGAATTTGACCCACTTTCCGAATCTGTTTTTATTTTTAACAGAAAGTGTAACACAAAGCAGCTATTTGATATAAACTTTTTAAAAAATCTCAAAGTTCTGCTAAATGTTAAATTGTTACCAAACAAAAAAGAAGAAGATTTATTCACCATTGATAGATGCCTGAAAAAATGTAATAAATACATGGAAAATTAAATCAAAATGTGATAGTTTACTGGTTTCATATATAAACTACATAGAAATAATATAATTATAAATTTTGCTTAGATTTTGAATTTCTGACCTTTTGTTTAAATTATGGGATCTAGTCTTTCACCCATTCTAAGTAGCTATGTCATGGATAATGTTATCAGTGATTGTATCAACAGTTGCACTTTTTCATTCCTTTTATTAAAAGATATGTAGATGATTTAGTTTTGGCACTTCCTACTTATTCCACTGGCATAAGCTTGACCGTTCAACTGGGCCCGGACTACCTCCTTCTAATTCTTTAAACTCCTGTTTTGAAATTAATAATTTCAAAATATTACTCATTATTTTGTCTAATTACTTATTTAGTTGTCAAAACAGATACATTATTACCTAAAGAAGTGAAAGTGGTTCAATTTAGAAATTATATAGTAAATAATAAATATTTGAAAACTGATGCACATATTCCTCCCGCGATTTGGCCTTCAAGTACTAATTTTATAAATCACACTATTAATAGATAGGTATATATATATAGGTAATCTGGTATACTCATATTATTCTAATTACACCATAACCGCACTGAATAGAAGACCTCCCGCTCGCTTTATTGTATAGACCCAAGACTTTTCACTACAGGGGGTGGGTGTCCGGTTGTAAGTAGGTAAAAAGCCCAACTTTAGTACAAGATGACGTTTAGACTATTCTTCGTGAATAGATTTTGTTTTTGTAAAGAAAGATATTTTTGAAATAGATATCGTACCGAATTTTACCGTTAGGATTTTCGAGGATAAGCCTTAAGAGATAAGCAATGCACTAAAACCTTAAAATTTTAAATTATAAAGTCATTATTAGTAAATAAAAAAAGGAAATTTTGAAAATATAAACCACAATTGCAGACAAAAAGTTAAGAAGGTCCAATTTTAGGTAAAATCAATACTTCTAAGTCAATTTCAGCTGACATCACTCGTAAATAAAATTTAGGAATACGAAAGAAATAAGTAAAAGTATTTTCCTAGAAGAAGGAATACTATGAAATAAAAATTTATCATTTATGTTAAGAAAAATCATTTAAAATCATAAGTAAATTATGTAAATTCTTGTTGATTTTATAAAAATTGTAATTAAAAAAATTACAACGTTTTTGTGAGATCGGTACTGTAAGCCAAATATTTACAAAAACAGACCTTGAGCTTAATTTGCATACATATGAACCACATACTCGAATTTTATTCATAACACATGAAAAATCAGCATAATTTTAATATATTGTTTCGCTTAATTTGGACCGTATTTTTGAAAATATTTTTAGATTATACCTAACTAACGAAATAATTATGGCATCCTAAAGTACTTACAATTTTTATTTAGAATAAGCCACGATTTAAGTATAAAATAAGTTTATTGACGTTTTACAAAATAAGTTTATCGAACAATTTAAGTATGGTCCTAAAAGAAACAACCGATGCTAAAACTAGAAAAATCATGTTGACAGTCCTGGTCTCCCTAATTAATGATTCTTCTTATCGGTAACTTAACTTATCGATATCTTAACTTAAATTGTGGCTTATTTCCAATTTAAATAGTAATTATTTTTTAATCAATAGCCAAGATAATCAATCGATATATAAATAGCAACTTTTTACCAGCAAGTTTTATAAAGTGGGGTACATCAAGAAATTTACTACCAATGTCTTTGTCACTGGATATATCTCCAAGTTTAGAGGAACTCATCTAAAACTTATCAAAACAGCTAAAGAATCAGAATCGTCTGGGAAGCTCTAAAAATGTTGCAAAGAGAAACTTGGTCCATAATAAACGACCTTCGAAATAAAACTAACACAGCTCGAATATTTTCTCTTACAAACCCTGAAAATCTTAATGAATACTTCGTTTATGTGAGTAAAAATATTGTTACGATAATAAATATCATGGCCTACAAAACTGTAAATATATTATGACTAATTCTGTTTTTGTTGTAGAAATTTTGGCGAAGGATCTAGACCCAAATTATGATAAATCATCCGACTCGAGGTTTCCAGGTAGGCCGAAAAAGACCGGTCTGAGCTTCTGGTTACTTCGATGGGAGATCGTCGCTTCGCCGTTGTTCTCGAATAGCGGGATTTTATATTTATAGAGGAATTTTGTTATGAAGAGGGTCAGTTAATTTTGAAGAAGATTCGCGGTCGCGATTTTAATTGTTACATTCGTGTAGAGAAATTATGTATCATTAGTATGAGAACAATTCATATATAAGAACAATATAATAAATTAATAAAGACATTATAAATTTAATAAATTCATAGCAGTTAAATAAATTCACAACAATATAACATCAAATATTTTGCCACAATAAGATCCTATTTTATATCTTCTCAATTCAAAAAAGGTATCAAATTCATTCTTTAAGACCCGTTGATAATTCTGAACTGGTCCAAACAATCAATAGTATTAAAAGCAAATCTTCCTGTAGTACTGATGAACTATCCATAAAAATTTTCCTAAATCTCAAATCACGGGATTTTAACTGTTCCTCCTTATATATTCTAGAAACTCTATGCTTAATTCGTAAACACCTACATGTTTTTCCAGGGAGACCTAATCATGACTACTCCACCAGAAATTTAAGCTTTGATGTGTATTTACTAATTCCGTCCACTGAGTTTGTAAAGAAATCTATATTTTATTCGGCAAAAAATTATACAACCATCTCCCTTTGCAACTTAAATCTACAACTATTTTTCTTAAGTTCCGTTCATTGACAAAAGTCATCTTATATACTCAAACGCTAAGCCCTTTTCTTGTCCACCACTTTACTCAAAAACAATATTAGATAATTAAAATATTTTTTCGGGACATTATTAGTATTACGTATGAGATTGTCAAGATATACTTTTGGTACAAAAATTCACTTCCGGTTTTGAGATGACCGGAAGTTAAAATTTACTTTAAGTTTTAGAGCCCACAATGTATATATGGATCGAAAGGTCTCGTCGAGACGAATCTAAATATGTACTTCCGGTTGCGATCTGACACCGGAAGTGACCCGAAACGAGCATTAAACGTCAAGATAGAGCAAATCTGACACCGGATTCGTAATCAGCATGCAAAATTAACTGCTAAATGATATCCATGATGAATGTTATGTATATTCTTGCTTATATTGTTTGTATTGATCTCTTAATTTTTCTCGCAAAATAAAAATTTCATTTAAAAAACTCAATGTTGAGTTGGTCCGCTAGTATATCTATATAACTATATAACAATAAATAAATTAATATCATACTGTTGGAAGTGTGATCTTATGATCTTGTTAGTTTTCGGCAAATACTTATTTTTTTTTTATAAGTTTTTTACATACTTTTTAAATTACATGTACTATAACTACATGGTCTTTTGCTGTGCTATGTTGGAATCAAATTGTAAACTGTATTTAGTTTCAATAATTGATTGTTTATACAACCTAAGTATTTAATGTCTAGTATCTTAAGCTTCTTTACATTTTACACCATTGACTGCTACATGTCTTTTTAAGGTAACACATTTATATTGACTTTTCAATGGATGTTGGTTTTTCATATTGTGCTTTTTAGATGAACTGATGATGATTTCTGATTAGAAAGCGAAACGTCTTCAAATAAATAAATGAAGTAGCCTACTTCTTTATCTTTTTTCTCCACCTTTTGACCGAAAACACACCATTCTTCGAGTGATCCTTATTTATAACTATATATAGCTATATATCTGAAAGACCATATTATTGAGTGAAAGAGTTTCTTAACGAATAACTAAAAATTAAGGTACATTTAGGTACAAGAAACTAAAGTATTTTTATATATATTTGGGTATCACATGCAGAAACTTAAACTTATTCGTAAACTAGTTCGTAAGGTTTTATGATGCAATTTGCAATTTAGAGAAATTTTGCAATGGATTGTATATTTTATTATCTTTTATTTTGTGATATTGAGGCTTTATGTACTTTTAGCAAATTTTAATTGTTATTGTTATTTTTTTTTTTTTTTTTTGTAAGCTTTGTCCATAAAATGGTACAATTTTCAGTGACAATAAATCATATTTCTATTCTATTCTAACGTGGCTAAGCTATAATAAATTTTGAATCACAATGTAGCGCAGAAAATCCAAGTAAGGAATGAAAATTTTAATTTAGTAAAAAATATATAAAAATATTAACTTTTCAGTGCTAACGTGAATTATTTTGACGTAAGTGCTAACGTCCGTCTCTGGGACCGTATATTTATACATGCCCTAGTACTGTAAATTTTACCAATTTTTAAAATTTAATTACTTTAAGGGTCTTATTAAATACTTTTTTATTTAAAAATTATGTTTATAAACATTTATTTTGACAAAAATAATTACTTAACAAAAACAAGCTACTATTCTAAAATGTGGGAAAAAAACCCTAAAATCTTACTACAAACAAAAAATTTGCTTAGTTGCTTTTAAACTAAAGCTTACATTATCCACTTATAATAACCACACTTAAAAAATTCTAATAATACGAGGTAACTTTAAACTTAAAAAAGTCAATCTTTTTCTGAACATTCCACACATATACCCTTTATGTGTTCTAAGCACATAAATTTATTACACGAGTAACAACTGTACTTTGTTTTTCGACTTTTCTGGCTTCCACAGTAAAAACAACGACCATGAGATTTTGCAATATTTTGCACATTCAACGTAATATCAAACATTTCTCTGAGTCGCATACTTATCATCCTTGGCATATTTGGTGCAATTGCTCTACGTCTGGCATGTGGTTCAAGCAATTGAATACCCATTGTCTCTAAAAATGTTCTTCTAAGTGGTATGCGTTGGGCTCTCCGAGCAGAATTACACTTGTATATTGTATATGAATTTATGCCGGCGATATCCAGTAGTGCATAAAATATTACCATGGGCCAGCGATTAGTCGATCTTGCACAATTGTAGCTTTCACACATCTTGTCAATAGTGTCCACTCCTCCCTTGGTTGCGTTGTAATCAATTATTATGTTAGGCTTACCAGTCTGGGGATCCAACGTATCATCTTCATAATGCATTGTTGACATCAGGAGCACAACTTTTTTTCGGTTTTGGAATATACGAAACAATAGTGCATTTATCTTGAAATGCAAACATACTTGTAGAAGTAGGCCTATTTATAGGCGCCGTAAATTCCAAAGGCAGTTCTGGTCTATTTCTTCGAAGAGTTCCAATTATAGTGAGCTGATGATTGGCCAATAATGTATCAGCTAGCTGCTTACTGGTAAAAAAATTATCAAGTGTAACATTTCTATTTGTACCCCAGATAGGTCTGCACAAACGTACTACTAAATCCAAAGTCTTTGTGGTTTGCTGGTAGGGTCCCTGTAGTTGCTGACCAACATAAATTTCTAAATTTGAGGTATAAGCTAATTTAGCATCAGTCAAGGCGTATATTTTTATACCGTACCTATTTGGTTTTTTTGGCATATAAACTTTGAACCCACAGCGTCCTCTAAAAGCTTCTAATTTTTCATCAACTGTACAATAGTGTGACATGGTGTAGTGTTTTGGCAAATTGGTGTTGAAGTCTTCAAAAAAGTTTCGAATAGGAGCTAATTTATCTATTTTTTGTCTCTCTGCACGAGTTTGTTTATTATCAAAGCGAATAAATGCCAATAAAAATTTGAATCGCTCGTATGACATTGTAAGGCGAAATATTTCTAAGGAAGTACCGTTTTTTCTAAACAAGTCGCGAGCATTGAGATGGTTATTCTTGAACTTTCCTGCTATGTGCAACAGGCCTATAAGTGCTTTTATTTCTAGTATATCCGTCTTTCTGTAGGTTCTATTCAAAGGATCAGCATGTAGTTCAATATTTATATTTGTATTTATTACAATAAGTTCCAACATCTGGTCTGTTATAAAAGATCCCCAAATATCACTAAAGATTAATTTCTCCTTAGCATCCCCCTTTACTCCTGGTAAATGTCTCAGTAAATTGTCTGCTCTTGTACGCACTCACTTATTAAAAACATGCTTTCGCCATTTAGTTTTTTTATCCTTACCAAAAAAAAATAGGAATTCGCCGGCAAATATTTTCTGCTTCTGCCTCATGAAATATATCATTTTCTGCTTCTGATATATCCTGTTCACTCTCTGTATCGAGATTTTGTATTTCAACTTCGTCTTCTTCAGAACTATCCGAAGAATCGTTGCATTCCAATTCATCATTACTATCAACGTCCTCTAGAAGTCTCTGCAAATATTTTTGCTCCTCCTCGTAGTTCATTTCTATTTCTAAAAAGTAAAAAAAATAATATCTTATTCACTAAAAATACAACGCTAAAAGTTACAATCCTTACCTTTAGTACAGCCGCAAAAGCTAACATCCGTCTCTGAGACCGAAATCGTGTGTAACGAACGAACCGTGTATCTACATTTAACAATATTTTAATACTAACAACGGTTAGGCAAAATATGAAGCTATTGAATGACCTAGCGCGAATATCAGAACGGATCGTTAATTATCGGTATGAATAGGTTAGCTCCGTCTGTGAGACCATGCGTTAGCACTGAAAGGTTAATAGGTTTTTTAAAGACCTTTAAAGAATGAGGTCGATAATGGACACAAGGAGGATTATAAGGCTAGCACTAATGTACTGGGAATCCGAGATCTCCTTTTTTAACCTCATCGAAAGGTAATAAAATGCTTAATTTCAATGAATAATTCTGTCTACACCATAAATCAGTCTCGGTGATTTTTTAATTGAGGGACCTACCAATATTGCAGCTATGTAAGGGTAGATTAGTAACTTTGGAGGAAAAACCGATTATTGCGGAGTGACCAAACCAGTTTTGGGTTATAACCGGTAGGTTTTTCCAACCCCTACTCAAGAGCCGTAAATAATATCAGCTTCAGGGTCATATTTAAAAAATAGTTGGTTTTAAAGCAATATTGAGTCTTCCGTTTACTTTCCTATAAAATCAGATGGTTTTTTTGTCATAATTTAGCCAATTAGTCGACTATACTTTCTAAATGTTGTAGTATGTGTTGTAGTATATTTAGAAACAATCTTTAATTGTAGCCCAACTTTAGTACGATCACGAACTGTTATTATTGTCCTCCAAAAAGTAGTAAAAGGAAGTAGGTACAGAGGGGTCTGATCAATACTTCCACGTTTTGTTTCCACAGGTAAACAAAAAATGACTATTTGATATTCATTTTTTTAATATTCTTTATCCTAGTTTATAGGTTTAACATAATTATACATCATTCAATGTTGGCCTGCCATCCATAAAATGCTTATAATAAATAAAATAATTATAAAAGAATATACATTTTAGAACATAGGAATTTGTTTAATTAAGCATATTTCTACTGACATATTTGAACAAAACTAGGGCCTTACGAAGAACTATATTTATAACAAAAGTAAATATTTATTTATTTAGAATTAACCACTTATATATAAAATTATTATTTAAATAAATAGCGTTTTGTAAACTTAAATATTCTAGCCAATTATTGGAATACCGGGAATGGTAGGAAGATGTAAAGATGATATATTAAATATTGAGCCAGATGTCAGGTTTGGGATCACTTCCCCTATCACGTTTTTTGCAATATTTTCAAATGAACCAGAAAGGTTGGGTAGGATTTGATCGATGATCTCTTGCGTAGCGTTGGAAAAGATATCTAAAAAATAAAATTTAATTAGGATAATATATCTATTTTATTTTACATATATATATATATATATATATATATATATATATATATATATATATGTGTGTATATATATATATATATATATATATATATATATATATATATATATATATATATATATATATATATATATATATATATATATATAAGCGGGGATCCTACAGCTTCTGCCGCTTCCCGCATTTCGATCGCCATCTTTTTCTATCTCTCCAGGTGTCTTCATCAATGGCTCTATCTTTCATGGTTTCCATAACACCTTGTATCCAAGACTTGGCTGGTCTTCCTCGTTTCCTTCTATTACTTGGATTGTATATATATATATATATATATATATATATATATATATATATATATATATATATATATATATATATATGACGCAAGTGAAGCATATTCTATAATGAATTATCCAACACCTTAAAACACCTCCCCAAAAAGGATCTAACCTTGATTATGGGTAACTTAAATACCAAGATTGGTAGATGACAATCAGGAGAATTCATAGGACAGTTTGGGCTTATAGAACGAAATTAGCGAGGAGACCGATTGGGCAAATTTGTATCAGAAGAAGAGTTTGTAATTACTAACACTTACTTCAAACTCCCATACAGAAAATTATACTTTAGACGACAAAATACGACATCAGGCTACTCAAAGACCAACGCACAGAACATAGTGTAAAACAGTATATACATAGCAATTTAAATACCGTTATTTAAACAGATTTAATAGACCCGGAGCTTGAAAAATTGCATAGAGTTTTACAAGACATACAAGAAAATTTACTTAAACCACCAAAAATTAAGAAAAAAACGTGGATGTCAAATGAGATTCTAGATATGATGGAAGAGAGGCGAAAGGTCAAAGATTAGGACAAGACATTATATAAAAGAATAGACAAAGAGATCAAAATTAATCAGTATGGTTAAGGACAAAAAGGCATTTGATAGAGTAAAACATGATCATTAACACAATCAAAGAGCATTAGAATATCTTGGCCATGTTATTTGAAAAAGGTATTTATAAAGAGAAGACCAGCGAGAAGAAGAATATCTTGACTTCAAAACCTAAGAATGTGGTTCAATACATCTACAACCTGACTATTCCTAATATCTGCAAGTAAAATTCTTTTTTTTAGGGTGCCTGTCTATTCCTAACGTTGGCGATCATTCTGGCTATAATGACTTTGTTGGTTGCTATACGAAATAGCTGTGTTGAGGTCTTTCTATACCATGCTCTCAGATTAACAAGCTAGGATATTTTTCTTCGTCTCAGTTATGCTGATCGCCAACATCCGGAACAGATAGGCACCATAAGAAGAAGATGTTCCGAAAGATTTCCGCAGTTAGTACAATAAAACCTAGAGCTAAGATTAATCCTATGACAAGAATTAATATTCTACTCAAGAGTCTTCCGATTATTATTGCGTCGACGTTTTCATTGATGTTTCCTTTAGGTCTTAGGGCTTTCTAAGTCTCAGTCTCCCAAACCCATAGACACATTACTGTCCAAACTATGTTTGAGTTGTTAAATAATAGAGAAAATAGGGGTTATTTCCAAAAACATGTTTGAAAATCAAAAATATCGGAAAGTTCACGTCAATGGTACTCAGCACTAATCTAAGAAGAGACCAAGAGGGATTTCAATCTGATGTTATGAACAAACTTTTGGCGAATATTGTACTTTTAAACAAAAACAGACCAAATGTTAAATGTAAGATAATATACAATAAGTTCTACTAAATAAGTTTCTCCTGATTTTTAAATTGATTTAGTAAGTTTTTAAAAGTTTCTAAAGTACGAAAGAATTTAGTAATGTATATTACTATAGTAGAAGCCAGTGGTAGGTGTGTGGTAGTTTGGTAATAGACTGGGAAATTGGGACCGTACGCGATTCGTTTTCAAAATCTTTACTAATTAATTTAACTGAATTAAAGAAAAGAAAAACAAATGAGCAATAAATCTGAGATATTTCTCAATTAATACTAATCGCAATCCATATCGTCCAAGTTGTCCTCATCCTCTGAATCATCTTCTATATGAATTACCATCGGTACAATATCTTCCTGCAAATTGTCCACCGCAAACCTTTTTTCTTCTACTTTCTTGACGTAGTTCACATAATTATGCCACTGCTCTTTAGATACGCGTTGATAAGCTTCTTTTATCAACTGTTTTACCATTTTTTCTTTAAAATCGACTTTGTTTCAAGCCACATACCTTTATACTTCACTCCAAACCATCTCAATTGGATTCAGCATAGTAAGGCAGTAGTCCCAAAATCTTAACGCCATATTTTTCCGCAATGGTTTCAATTTTGTACTTGTCGTACTTGTCCCTAAATGCGGCCGCAGTATCCAGTAATTCACTTTTTAGGTAATCTTTCTCGAAGAAAATATTCTTTTCGACTAGCCAATCCTTGATTTGCATTTTGTTTTACAATTTTTTCGGAAAATCAAATTTACGGAAGTGGTATGACGCATTATCCAAAACGACAATTTTTGCAATTTGACAAAAACCAAACTGAGGACCTCTTTAGGTTGGAGTTTCAGTTAAGTAGAGAGCCCTTTTATAAAAACATCTCGTGGATTCTTGATCGTTGTAACGCTCAATCCTTTTTGACTGAAGCACCGACATCCAATGCTCATCGGTATAGGCAAGGTTTAAATTATCCTTCTTTCTCAATATTTTTATTTGTTTGAAGTACTTGTGTCTCCAGGATATGATATCTTGTTTTTCCATAATTATCGAATCTCGACCTCTTTTACACTATTCAAAACTCATGTCATTTGGTAGCCTACGAAATGTGGTTTTTGAAAATGCTAGTTGGTCCTCATCATCCTTTACTCTATGCATTATGCTTTTGACGGTTGGTGGTCTGTTTTAAAAAAAAAATCATGGACAATTTTCCTTATTAGAGATTCAACTCCCTTATCGTAAGTATTCTTACGTAAATTGGACTGTAAACTGTTTTTCTTTCTTTTTTGTTCCAGTTTCAATTCGCTTTGCTGGGCCTCTTCGCAGATGTCATAAATTTTGCGAACATTCAGAATAATAGTCAAGCTGTAACCATTTTTAAGTTCCAATGATAGTTCAATACATTTTACGCCACACGTTTTACTTGCACACTAAGAATCATACCCTATTTTAATTCACGACAGATACTGGCAACAGCTACATGATGTAGGTACTTTTATTCTCTTGCGAAAATAAAATATAACTCAGCTATCGTAGTTTTTGCCAACAGGTGTTTGGTCTATTGGCCAGAATCCAAATCGACAAAGAGACATGTTTGCTTTGCATAGATAATGGGGCTTAAAACTGATTTGCTTCTCCCAATGATCTTTAATTCCTTTTTTGATATATTTTGATATATATATATATATATATATATATATATATATATATATATATATATATATATATATATATACATGTAAAGGATTACGACCGCCAAACAATATTCAATAAGTTCCAAAAAAAAAATAAATCTTTTACTCTGAGATAGCGCGTAAGGAGAAATAATAAAGGAAATCACAGTTCCATTCCTTGTTTTACACCTTAACTTTCTGCACTCACCATTCATTAAACTAATGAAGCTTGTAAATTAAATAAGCAAAACATCTTCAAATATAGGAATGGAACTGTGATTTCCTTTTATTATTTCTCCTTTGACCGATATCCTCGTGACCAAAAGATTTATTTTTTTTTGAAACTTACTTATTGAATATATATGTAGGAATATTTTCTTAGTATAAGTATTTAGCATAGTTTTTTTCATTAGTTACGCCACTGCAAGAAACCACTTAAACAATATGCTTAAGTCGCTATAAGGGAGACGCGATTCAGGGGCGAAGGAGACAAGAGATATGTAGACGAGATCACACATTCCTCCTGAGCTAAACGGGATTCGATTTTGTCGCCCAACTGAGTAGACTTAAATTATCGTGCACGCCGAACCGAAAAACGAAAGACGAAACCAATTAACGACGGGGGTGTTCGATATTTTAATTCGCAGACAATTATCCGTATTTTGGTGTACATGTAAATAACATCATTACAGTGTATTTTATGTAATAAAGACTTCTCGCATAGATCGCGGACTTTTACTATAACGTTAATTCCTCTTCAAATAATAAAAGAACTTTAATTAGACCTACATTTTGGGGGCTCAACCGGATTATATCAACCAGAGACAGTAAACGTTTATTTGTGCCGCTAATTATGGAAGCAAGATTATAAAGAAAGTGCACAGTTTGTGGCCAAACAATATCGAATCAACGACGAAGTGACTTTTGTAACATAACATAATAAAAGGACAAACAGTGTAGTGTAGTGTGATGTACAATTGTATGTTTATGACATTTTGTTCTTGTCGGATAGGCCGCAATTGACGAAATGCCCCTGAAGATGATCTAGGGATCGAAAGTACTTGGGCAAGAATAAATTAAACTGTGCTCGATATATGCCTTTTATTTGATCAAAGTTCATTTATTCGAGCATTCAACCTTATATATATATTTATATAATATATATAATATATAATATATATATATATATATATATATATAATAGTCTTTTATACAACCGTAGACTATTATTGTGAGCGCGTATATTTCAGTGCTATGATTCTTAAATCAGGTCCTGAAGCGCCGCTTCAGGACCGGATGGCACCGCGGGGCAAACCTGCAACGACGTCGGCCGTTCCCTCATAAGAAATATATTGCCTATCTTACCTCCACTGCATTCCAACTGTGGCTTCTACTATAGCTTTGTTTAATATAATTAAAAACATAAATTACTTACTCGGAAAAGTTGAAAAAACGTGAGCAAAATTTTCGAATTCAGTTATTAAAACAGCTAAAATAGAAAAACATTAATATAACTGAATTTAAAAGTGTTCAAAATACTTACGTAATAAGTTAGGAAAAGCTGGAATCTGACTAATAACTTTAGTTATGACCTGGCTTAAGTAGGTAAAGATTTCTGTAGAATATTGGAAAAAGGTCTCTGAAACAAAAAGAACTTTATACAGCCAAAAACAGTAAAAAAGTGTATACAAGCATTATCCTTAATTTTTGCCCAACTATATTTATACCTTCTTATCGTGTAATCCTTTGTTTTTCTATTTTTGTTCAGTTTTGAGCTAATAAATTTTTGTTTAGTCATTATTCTATGTTGAGTTTATTTAGGTTTATTGATGGTTTGTTTTACCTAATTAAAATTACTAACATTGACTTAGCAGAAGTTAGACAAGGGAGAAGGGTTTAAATTGAGGAAATATCATAGGTGTCTCCAAAACGGATACCTACTTTTAACAAATACCTTTGTAGGCAAAAAGTGTGATCAGTGCAATTTGATCAGTGCAAAAGAACTTTTAAAGCAGTCAGCGAATACTTTTAGTAAACCTTGATTTTCTTGATTACATGATACTATAGCGAATAAGAAAGACTTAGGTTTTGTCTTCTAAATAAGAGTGAGATCCGTCAGTCTCCCGGTATAGGGTTTGTATTGTGGTGTGCTTCTAAGGAAATTCGAATACCTGTATTTTAAATAACATATATTGTTTTTGAGTACGTTTTTTTAAAGTTGTAAACGATAGAGCCGTAGTTAAGTTTGGAACGTAGATATGTAGTTTATCTTAAACAAATTTATTTCAGGCTTTACTAATGTCGAAAAATATTCCAAGTTGTTTAATTGCGAAAGCCTCATATAATCCGATGCGACATCATTAAGATTGTCTACAGTAGAACGATGATTTAGATGACACTCTGTTCTGGTATAATATTTTTTTTGTAATAACAGTACATTTGTAAGAGCAGAGGGGTAGTTACCTATACACAATGGGACTGCTTCAATACTCTCCTGTTTAATTTGGTGATACATAAAT
>NW_027312516.1:0-28922 GCF_040954645.1 Diabrotica undecimpunctata | reverse complement strand
ACGCGCTATCTCAGAGTTCCAGAATATTTAACTGTTGATCCTTGATGACGGGTTTTAAGTCACTGTTTGGTCCATCAGTCCAACTATTACTGCGATTATAGCTTAAAAGTAAATATCGGTTCTCGATCAACTAAGCGCTCAGCTATGTGCACGTCTATTCGTATTCTGGTTCACCTGTACAACTAAGAACTTTATATTGATTGTTGTTTATTTTCCCGTAACCTTAACGACTGTGGGTTAATTTTGAACTTTTTCTCGGATTCTTTTAAATCCAAAATTTCCTGTTTTTATAGTATATTCTTTGTAATATTTGTGGTCCATTGCCTTGGTCCTTGTCGTACTGCAAATTCATCAATATATAATTTACAAGTAAAGGTCGCTTTGACGAGTATTAATAATAACGTATGTTAAGTTTTGGCACAAAATTCATTTGTTGAATTATTAAGAAAAACAAAATAATATCAAGCTAACTTTAGAAACGTTTGTTTAGTTTGTTTACTCTTAGTTGAGATTTATTTATTTTGAAGTTTTCGCTTTAAGATGTATAAATTAGAGATAAGAAAAAAGTACCTACAAGTTGGTTAAGCATGTTACCCAAAGCTGAAATCTGCCGAATATTCCAGAATGAAAACATTTCACGCAGAACCATTTATAAAACAATAGGGGAGTATGGGCAGCGAATATTATGTCTGCATCAACCAAAAAGTAGAAGACCACGTGATTTATTACACAGAGGTTGGAAAAGATTGGTGAAAATAGCAAAAAACCAGGTTGAAATGTCAACGAGGAAACTGGCTCGTCAATACAGATCTTTTAATAGTTCGATATCGTTAAAATTGAGGAGGAATGGTCTTAAATATCGAAAGCGATGTATACTCTCAAGCGCAACTCCTTCGTGTACCAAGATGCTGTCGTCAACTAAGGCAGTACAATTTGCTAATGAAAAAATTATTATTTTAAATGATTAAAAGTATTTCAGTTTAAGAAATTCTGTAATAAAGGAAAACGATGAATTTTATATGGACAACGTAAAAGAATGTCCTGACAATGTTAGTTACAAACATAAAGCAATATTTGCAGATAAAATCCTTGTCTGGTGCGCAATTTCTACAGGGGTGTATCCCGACCTTTTGAGGGAAGAGTGAGGGGCAAAACTTTGAATCGTCAGAACTATATTGATAATATTTTTAAACTGCTTCGGTTTGTCCACGAACATCACGCTAATGACGATACAATGGAGGCTGGAAGGTTAGAACGTTTATCATGGAGACTGGGAAGCCAAATTAATTAATTAAGATGGCGAATTTACGATAACCTGAAAGAAATTGATCTGTTTACCTTATGAGAAATTTCGTCGAGGACAGCATGATCAGAATCACTTTGCCACTTGCATACCAAATAGCACATCCATATAATTCGATAGTATAGCTTAATTAAATATTGAGTTAGAATTGTAAGATACTAGTTTTAATGTGTTTAAATAAAAATTTATTCAATAAAAAAAAGCCGCCGATAAATATTTTGTGCCAAAAATTTAGGATATAGTTATCTCGATAGTCAAACACCTTTGAATCGTTGGCATAAGAAACTACTATTGACTGCCATTCACAAGTTAAGTTTGATAGGTACAGCAAAAACAGAAAAAGCGTAGTTTTGGTCCCTAAAGAACATCAGCGGCTACTAAACGTAGAGTACTGTAGTGATCTTTTACTAAAAATCACACTATGTTGGTGGATCTTTAATAATTAGTAGGATTTTTATTATTCTCTTTTTGAAGTTATACTTCTATACGCGCGCTCCACGTTGGAAATTTGTATGGGAGTGAATCTGTGAAATCATTACATATGTAAGATAATGAGTAAGAGAGAGACAGAAGATATATTTTCTCTCTCTTCCTCTCTCGAATATAAAAATGTTCCTTTGGTATATATAATTTAATATTATATATATATACAAAGAGATATATATATATATATATATATAATATATATATATATATATATATAATATATTATATATATACATATAATATTATATATAAATAAAATATATAAATAATATATATAAAAATTTTTTTAATATTATTATTTATGTGATATGTTTTGTATTATTTATTAAATGTTCATAATTATATTAGTCTTTTGTATTTCAAAATAATAATCTCAATAAATCACTGTATGATCCAGAACTGTCAATTTTGAAATACGTTTGTGTCATGTCCTCGGTAGTATAGTAGTCAGTATCCCCGCTTGTCACGCGGGAGACCGGGGTTTGATTCCCAGTCGGGGGAGGACTTTTTTATTAATATTATTACATGGTAAATTAAACATATATGCGTAAGTAGAAAAGTTATGTATATTATTGTCATTTTTTAAATACTTATGAATATTGCATTTTAAGTTGTATTGTATTATTATATTGAATTATGTTGCACTGTATGTAGTGTATTTTTTATGTATTATTGTCATTTTTAAATACTTATGAATATTGCATTTTAATTTGTATTGTATTATTATATTAATAACAAAATAAACAATGATTTTACTGCAGAGTATGTGTAAAAAATTTTTGCATTCAACTCCTTTCATACATATATGAAAATAAAAATATACATTTTCATCAAAATATTGATTCAATCCTTCATTTACTATACTGCTATTACAGGTCAAAAGTTGTTTATTAATTGTTAGTAAGTTGTTATTAATTATGTTTCTCTTTCTGCTATGTCTTACCTAGAGCATTACATATGTAATGATTGTGCAGATTGACTCCCAAATAAATTTTTAACGCCGAATGCGTGTATAGAAGTGTAACTTCCCGGCAGTCCCACTGGACTGCCACACCCGTTTTTTTTTATGTATTGGTATTGAAATGCTTGTAATGCTAAAATTAGTAAGAGTTTATTTGGTATGCCAGCAAGAGCTGAAGTTTTTCTGTTTTTTTAATTTACATAAAATATTACTGATTTTTTTTTGTGATTTCCATGTCGTCATCATCATCACTTTCCCACTTCGTTGCTTCTGTTATCAAATATCCATTGCTCTGTTTCTGTTATTTTTTGTTTTTTTATTAATGGGTCTACATTTAAGGATTTTCCAAACTTTTCTTTACGCTCCACACAGTTCATGTTTTATGTCTTTGGTAAATCCTATCCAATAGTGTTTTTTTCTTATTCTTATTTTGGAGTTAATGATGTTATTTTTGTATTTTGTATTGCATCTCCAATAATTACTATTTTTCTTTATTTCTCTGTATTCTATTTATTTCATATTGGAGACTATTATTTCACCTTCTGACTTGCTTATGTCACAACATGTTTGTCGTGGTTTCTTTTATCTTCTTTCCTTAATTGGTTGTATTAATTTTGACTTTCCTCCACTTTCCATTTGTTTCATTTCTACGAAATCTCTTTATGATTTTATATATCTTGGATAATCATAAGTTGTTCTTTTCGCTGTAAATGAGTTGGTAATTTTAGTATTTTGATGTTGAAGGAACCATCACAATTCCGTATATAATTTCTTTATCGAGGCCCATTTTTTTCCGTGAAGCCCATTTATTCATTTATTATTCATGGAGGTATTAAGTTTTAACCAAGATGTGGATTTCGGCTGAAGATCATAAATTTAGTCTTATTTGAATTAATTTGTGACACCCATTTTTCTTTCAACTACATGCTCGTAGTGTAGCAAATTATTACCTTAGATTCAAGGGACATCTGCATAGCTGATATTAATGATTACTTCTCCTTTAAACATTGCGCGACTTTCTAGTTTTTCTAGAGATTTCCTTAACATTTTGTCAAATATAAATTAAACAGTAAAGGTAAAAGAATACATCCCTGCCTCACTCCATGTTATATTAGTCATTCCGCACTTGTATATATCAACCGTATTTTGTTAAAGACATAAATTTTAACACTTTGAAACATTCTTATTAAATATGATAGACGTGGTACAGTTGTTTCGTAGCCTTTTATTAAATATACAAAATAACTCACGGCTACTGAACCTTTACCTTGTAAGAAAATATCAGAAGTAGAATTTCTGGCCGGGTGATCTTGTAACAAAACTGTAAATTACTGACAAGATAATAACGATAAAAACTGAAGCGCTCCTTAGAATTCTTGTAAAATTACTTAATAAAGAAAATATACCGGGAATACATAATATTTTTCTTAAAAAGAAACATAAAACATTTTTAGCGTCATCGAAAAAAAATCGTAATTTAAAACCATGGAATAACTTATTTATACGGCGTGTTAGTAGTTAGGTTCCGCGCAGTCAGTTACTTGATATATATACAGGGTGGTCCTTAAGTAATTGTACAAAAAGAAACCGTAGATTCTACACTTTAAAATATTACGATTTAAGCCAAATTGGTTTAATAAAATGTTGATATTAAGAAAGATACAGGGTGTTAAAGTGCAAAATTAAAATTTTATTTTTTTACTATAACTTTTCATGTTTGTAAACATTTATGTATAAAAATTTACAGCTGGGTACTTTTAAATATGAGAAATTATAATTTAATGCACACTTTGATGTAACTGATAGAGGGCGCCACTTATGTCACATATGTGGTATAAATGAGCACTTAACTTTTTTGCTCTTTAAGTTACCTGTATTTGGGATAAAGAATATTAAAGATACATTATTTTAACAAGAAAAAGGTATACTTGTTAATAACTTCAAAACTCAATAGTTTTCGAGATAATCGCATTTTAAAAATCAGCTGCATAATTCTAATCTAAGGTAAATTCCTCCAGGCAACGAAGAAAAAATAGACAAAAACATTAATTCTTCTGAATTTTGGTATAAAATACCTTTAACTAAAGTTAATGGTTAACGAAATATTAAATAAAATAAATAAATCAGCAGGATAATTAATTATAGGATTGACAAAATAACAGAAATACTAGGATTTTACATCAAACATTTTACGTTTTATCTTAAATTAAAGTCATAATCAAAACATTTTGTTTACAAACCAAAAATAAGAAATAGTTAAACTAAATAACATAACTGTTTGTCAAAGTAAGTGTTCGATATGTCCACCATTTTCTTTAATTCATTTGTTTAATATATTCCATAAAAGATCGTCTCATATTAAATAGCATCATTGGTTCTAAAGAAACTGCTGCAGTATATATTTCGTCCCCATAGTTGGGTGTGAATGTTTATGGGATTCTTATAGACACGTTGTTTTAATGCGCCCCATACACCAAAATCAAGCGGATTAAATTCGGGGCTACGTGGTGGCTATAATGTATAACGGATGAATATATTATTTTGGATACATATCCAAATCTTATGGTATATTAAGGAACTACATCTTATTTGTCGCAGAAGTTAAATAATGTATTAAACTGTGATGTATTTCGTTCATGGGTTACTTATATACACACGCAATAACCTATCGATGACATTACTTATTTGTATGATTACGTTACAGCTTACGAGTAACTATAATTACATCTCGAACAAATGGACTATTATGATATAACAAACTAATATTATGCTAAACTAAATTGCCCGTGTGTTTACTACTATATTTATAAAACAATACGGTTTTTAGGACAACGATGATGTTTTTGTAAAAATGATGAGTCTTTCAGGTTAGATTTGTAGCAAAAGTATTATGAAACAGGACCATATGTGTTATTCAATACCTCTGCTCTAGTTTCTATTTGTCCTAATAAAAATGGGTAAACAATTTACGTAATGAACAATAAGTATTCTTTTTCGGATTTTTTTATGAATTAAATAATGATATCAATATCTCACCACATTGCCAAGAAATATGACTACCACGACCAATCCAACGTTCAGAAAAGTGTGTATTTAAGTATGTTCTAACTGCCTTCTCTCTAGAATGTGGTGGTGTACCATCTTGCAAAAACCACATATTTTGGGTTTTTAGTATTTTACAATAGAGAAAAAAGTAATAAAATGCCATTATAGAAACTTAAGAAGCAATAGCAAAGGGAAAATTGTAAACATGGTGACGGCCAACGTCTGAATACGGACACGGCACCTAAAGATGAAGATAAAATTTTTTTCTCCAATAAGACATTTAGCACCCATAACAAAGCATTTTGTGATGTTGTTACATTATCATCTTTGAGTTGTTTTAATAAGAATAAACTATGAATTATGCTTATCTACAGGTATTCAGTGCTTTACCGCAAAAATATCAAACTAAGAAATATTGTGCAGCTGACTTGTAAAATGCATTCATCTCAAAAACGGTTGAATTTTTAGCTTACTAACAAGTATACCTTTTCTGTGTAAAAATAATGTATCTTTAATATTTTTTAACAAAAATAGAGCTAGCTTAAAGAGCAAAAATGTTTAAGCGCAAATTTGTGCCACACATGTGGCATATGTGGCGCCCTCTATTAATTACATTAAAATAAGTATAAAATTATAATTTATTCTACTCAAAAGCATCCAACTGTAAAATTTTTGTCCAAAAATATTTACAAACGTAAAAATTATAGCGAAAAATAAAATTTGAAATTTTCACTTTAACACCCTGTATCTTTCTTAAATATCAACATTTTATTAAAGCAAGTTGGCTTTAAATCGTAATATTTTAAAGTGCAGAATCTACGTTTCCGTTTGTACAATTACTTAAGGACCACCTGTATATATATATATATATATATATATATATATATATATATAAATATATATTATATATATATATATATATATATATATATAAATTGACATTTTTAACATAGTTAGTTTCGTAGATTTCAAGAGAAATATCACATATATTACAGTTTTTCTTCACAATTTTTTTTTGTTTTTTGACAAATGTTGTACAATTATTCAGACATATCGACAGTGTTGGTCGAAAAGCTCCAAGTGGTCGTTCGTCTTGCGTACAGCTCACACTGTTGAAGCTTTTAACATTCATAGACCAGGGTCTAAAAAACATTCATTTAGATAGTGGCTTAACAAATAGAACTGTCATATGGCACATGTCAATTTGCTTTAAAAAAGATTTAAAATTATGAGTATTACCAATTCCAACAAGCAAAATAAACTGCAGCTGATTTTTATCAAAAAATTATTCTATACCACTTATATTTGATTTAATTTTTCTCCTGCTTGCTGGCCTGCTAGATACTTCACCCCAATTTCTACTAATTTTATTCTTTATTAATATTGACATCAATTATCGGATATTTCTGATAACTTTGTTTCCATGCTTGCACCGAACAAATTATAGATGTTACCGAACAAACAAACTCTCTCTGCTTCCTAGCCCACAAGTCACCGTCCTCAGTGCTGCCCCAGCGAGAAGTGACCTTACCACACAATCTCTGCCGTAACGATTCGTCGAACAATACACGCTCTTAGAGTTACCAAGTGTCCTGTGTTTCTAATGACAAGTACAAACAAAATATTATCGTCAAGCCTTATTCAAAAACTCCACTAATATTTTTAAATTCTCTGTAATCGGAATAGAGAAACTGGATTGAAAAATCTCTCTTTTAAACAACTCTCAGCTAAAGTAAACAAACGCTTGAACCTCTCTAGTCAACTTTTTAAAACGCTACAATATATAAACCATATCGATTTTTCGTGACCTACTTTGTGGAAAACAAAATGTTACACCAACTAAAAATATATGTTTGGCGTACGTAGTGCACAATGTTTAAAAAATATGTCTCTGGCAGCAAACGTGTTAATAGAACAAAACCAGAGAAAAACCGAACACAGAGAAGCGACAGTCCTTTGAAGTTACGTGGCCAAGCCGCCAATGACAGCTAACAACCAGAAAATTAATAGTCAGTGGGCATATCACACAATATAAAATTCTTAAGAGCGTAGGCGCAAAATTTTCGGGGCCAATGTTTTTTAAATGCATTCATTTTTTTCGAATCCTGAAAAAACTAATAAGTATTTTTGAAAAATTTAAACGCAGAATGAAAGACTACATTATTACTGAGGACCGAAAGTCCCTGAAAACTTCTATAATGTTTATTTTAATAAGTTACAGGGGGTGAAAAAAAAAAAGAAGAAAAATTTAGTGTGATTTTTAATTTCAAATATCCATTCAAAAAAAGCTTTTTGTTTATTCTAAGGGACTTTCGGCCCTCGGTAATAATGTAATCTTTCATTCTGTGTTTAAATTTTTCAAAAATATTTGTTAGTTTTTCTCAGGATTCGAAAAAAATGATTGTATTTAAAAAGCATTGGCCCGAAATTTTGCGCTTACGCTCTTAAGCGAAACAAAAAAGAAATTACTAAAAATCTTAAAATTACAACAGAACAAGACTTCAAAATTGCAAAACATGGTTGCAAATAACAAATTACATTAAATTATGAAAAAACTAAATAGGTACTCATCTACTTTTTGCTATATACAAATTGTGTCTGCCAATTTTTTAATTCGTTAAATATAAATAACAAAGATCATTGAAGGTACTGCGTCATGCGCCAATGTTTTTTCTTTTATTTCCTTTTACAATAACATTATATCTTCAAAATGCAGTTCACAAATCCTATAATTATTATAAAGTGAATCCATTTTGAATAACAAAATCTTCTCGTCTGCAAGCTTCTATCCACACTTTGGCACTACAAAATTTTTAACAGAACAATTTTAAACAAAAGAACTTTTTCTGTATTTATAAATAATACTTTATTACTTACAACTATAAGAGTATTAGTATATTCTAAGTATATTGTAAGTAAAGAAATATTTAACTTTTGTCAATATCTAATCTTAATAAATTTACAGTTTTCTCCTAAGTCACAAAAATGTCACTAAATATTGAGATATGCAACAAATAAAGTTTTAATATTTTTTATTTGTAATTCCCATTTTAAATCTCCTAAATATTTTATTATGTATTCGATCCATATATTTGATTTTTTTTATTTATATTTAACGAATTTAATTGGCAGACAACTTTTGTATATAGCAAAAAGTAGATGAGTACCTATTTAGTTTTCTATATAATTTAATGTAATTTGTTTGTTTATTTGCAACCATGTTTTTGCAATTTTGAAGTCTTGTTCTGTTGTAATTTTAAGATTTTCCCAATTATCGGTCTAATTATGTTTTCCAACAATTTTTAGTTTGAGCATTTTAGTAATTTCTTTGTTTCGTTTAAGAGCGTAGGCGCAAAATTTCGGGCCAATGCTTTTTTAACATTTTTTGGAATCCTGAGAAAAACTAACAATATTTTTAAAAAATTTAAACACAGAATGAAAGATTACATTATTACCGAGGGCCGAAAGTCCCTTAAATAAACAAAAAGTTTTTTTTGAATAAGATATTTGAAATTAAAAATCACACTAAATTTTCTCTTTTCTTTTCACCCCTGTAATTATTAAAATAAACATTATAGAAGTTTTCGGGGACTTTTGGCCCTCAGTAATAATATGGTCTTTCATTCTGCGTTTAAATTTTTCAAAAAAACTTATTAGTTTTTTCAGGATTCGAAAAAAATGAATACATTTAAAAAACATTTGCCCGAAATTTTGCGCCTACTCTCTCTTAAATCAAATATTCTCGTGTATAAAACCCTCTATATTTTTTTATTTCCTAAAAATACTATATTCATATTGTTGTCTTCGAGCGCGCCCGCTGACTGACCCGGCAACCATCTGTTGACTTTTTGACCTGAGCCTTCGGAGACTTGCGTCTTTCAATAAAAGAAATAGCACTGACACCAAATTTAATGTTTTCATTTTGAAACTATCCCTTGGCAGACCAAAGTTTATTTTTTATAGCTCGGACAGACACGTCGACGTCGGCTTACTGTTCGAAAGTCAAACCAATACTATTATGTAAAACTAATAAATAATTACAAAGCAATAGTAATTACCTGTTATTATTCTTAGGAAATCTAAATAAACTTATTCCTTTTCCTGTCACAGATGAACATCCGCGAATCGCACAAATATATCCAGACATTTTAATATAAATTAAACTTTTAACTATAAACTATAACTATAAACTTAATATTTTAACTATAACCTTTTAACTATAAATAAATTATATAAATGGTCAAATGCACTTGTTTGTGTCGAGTATTTACCATAGACGCCTACGGACTATCGAAAAAAAACCCGAATTAAAGAATAAGCACGTGTTTTTGACAGTTAAAACAACCAGAATCGGGCATGCGTATACAAAAATGGTACACGCTTTTGGACCGTTGCGTCGCTTCTATGTGTGTTCGGTTATTCTATGACAAAACCTAGAATATTCTGAAAAAACACACCACTTCCTCGTCTTCCGGTACCGTGTGCAAAGCTGCACGTCGGCGATTAGATATCCAATTCTTTTCTATGATTGTACGACAACCAGAACACCCTTTTAAGTCACTTATATTTCTTGGCCATGATTGTTGTTTTCTACCAGGTCTCCATTTTCTTCAATTTATTTTTATAATATTAGTTTTAGAATAGTGTATCGGAGTCCTCTCAACACATGTTTTAGGTAAGATATTTTAGGATGTTTTACCATATTTAATAATAATTGTCAATTCTACGTCACTCCCCAAACTTTCACAGTCACATTCCACGGAATACGTATCAGTCGACGAAGAGTCCACAGCCAAGGAAACGCCTACCTACTAGAGATGAATTCATTTTTGCATTTCTTTAATAATCTGAAAAAATCATTGTTATTGTATAAAACAGTTAACTATAACGATTTTCCACAACAGAACGATAAATTTGATCATCTTTTGTTTCTTTAATACGATTTTTATGCTGTTTTGAACATGAAAAAATGTATTTTTAAAAAGCATTGTTCTCAAAGTATCAAATTTCTCAACAACCCCGGTAGTTTTTCATAAATATATATATCACGCAAAGCATTGAATGCACACACAAGTAAGGCATCTCGCATGATGAAATCTCCACACCGATAAAGACACTGTGGTTAATAATAATTATTTGCGTAATGATGTCTCCCCAATATTAATAACTGGGCGTTTAGTAACCGCACCTAAATGATACAGCTGTGAACCACGTGAGAAGTAACCTTTAAGTATATAGCTCTGCCTTACCTACTGACTCAGTGTCAATTTTTGTGTTAAATTATGCTCCTTACAGTGCATTTTACATTTGTTCTTGTTTTATATAACAAATAAAACGGTAGATTTTTATATGTAGTCATCGAAAAAAAATCATAATTAGAGTTGGCTGTGATATGTTATTAATTTATAGATATGTTAATTATATATATATTATTATAAATTAGGACGTTTAAGTTACCATTGGAATTATTTAGCATGGCAACGTATGGCTCTACATAGGTTACATTGTCTGAGACAAAGTGTCTTTTTAAATTTTACGTCTTTTTTAATTAAAGTGGTTATATACTTTCAGGTTACACTGATGATGGAATTTACATTCCGAAAACGTTCTGTGATTTATTTGTGATATAGCCCGTTTGAGTATTTTATTATATACCTTTTATAAAGGATTTGAAATAAAAATTTTTTGTGATACATGGTATACAGCCAGCTACAGCAACTTGTTTTCTAGTGGATTTTAATTTAAAAGTCTTTGTTTTAATAAAACAAAGTTTACGACTGTATATGAAGCCCAACAGATCTATATGAAATATACATATTCTATGTATGTGTCACAAGTGAATACGATATACGATTCCTACTATATAATGTTATTCATTATTCTTCAATGACATCACATTCTGACTCTCCCTATAATAATAATTGATTTTATAATAACAACATTCGAACTTCGATCAATTCGCACCTATCTCTATCGATGAAAAAGAAAGAATTGTTTAAATCGTCCAAGGCTGACTACGATTCTAAAATAACTGTACCTGCACCGTTTTTCCAACTATTTGTATTGCTCTGTTAAAATGTTGCACAGAAAAAACAGTTGATTCCAATTTCGAAGACAATAAAATGGTTGTAGAAGATTTTATGGTTGATGTTTCGTTTTTTTTGATCGTTACGGCAGGTAGTTACGAAATAGATCAGTTTTCTAAGTCAAAAAGTTATTTTTTAGGAGATTATATTAAAAAGTTATTAGTATACGTCACGATTTTGATATTCCTTGATACAGATGATATTTTAGTTATTTTATCTTATTATCTGTCTTTATCTATCTTTCTCTCTCTCTCTCTCTTTCTGTTATTGGCTGCTTAGTCTTTTAACTCAAATTTGTAGTATGCATGGAGGCAAGTATGTAAAGTGTAATCGTTCGTTTTTTTTTTTCGAACTTTGATGGTGAATGGTTGCCTCGTGTTCGAAGAGATTGCTGGATTTATCCTACAAAATACAAGTAAGGACCTTACTAACATTTTCTTTGTGATCCTATTTCTTTACATATTTCTTAATCTTCTATATAGTCAAACCACATCTAAACGTTTTGGGTAGATTTAAAACTTAGTTAAGTTGCCATACTCTGAGATAGCGCGTCCTGACCGGCCACCAGATCCGGACCCTAATATAGGTCAAAATCTGTCTCAAAACAATGCAATAGAAAAAGTAAACATTAAAGAAAAAGGTTTATATTCTAAATCAGATTTAGGGCCCTTTGAGGTTTTTGTTTAGGGTAAAAACAGTAATGTTTAGGGTAAAAACAGTAAAACCGGTACGGAACGAATACCTATATACGTTAAGTTTTGCAGACGATCAAGTAGTGATTGCACAAGACCAAGACGACCTCAGCTACATGATGAAGAAGCTACAAGAAGAATATACCAAGGCTGGCCTAGATATTAACCTCGCGAAAACAGAGTACCTATCTACAAGTGAAGAAGACATAGAAGATCTACAGATTGATGACAACGTAACAATCAAAGGAAAGGATAAATTCAAATACCTGGGGTTTATAATCACGAAAAAGGCAACAACAGAGGAAGAAATTACACAAAGATTAGGACAAACAAGAACAGCAATCCGACAACTTAACTCAGTATGGTGGGATAGACACCTAAATATGAAGACAAAAACGCAGATTTATAAAACATTAGTGCGAAGTATTATGACATATGGGGCCGAAAATTGGATCATAAACAAGAAAAACAGCAGTAAGATAATAGCAACTGAGATGGAATGCCTGCGAAGATGCTGCAGAGTAACAAGAATGGATAGGAGAAGTAATGACGAAATAAAGCAAAGAACATCAATAGAAACAGACATACTAACATATATAGAACAAAAAAGACTAAAGTGGTATGGACATGTAAGAAGAGCTAGCGACAGCAGATGGATAAAGAGAATAACCGAATGGAGCCCCTTAGGAAGGAGGAAAAGAGGACTACCCCGAAAATCCTGGAGGAACGAAGTAGACGACGCCATGAGTAAGAGAGGACTAAACGATGGAGAATGGAACAACAGAGAGAGATGGAAACGATTGAGCGAGGGAAGGCAGTGAATACTGTAGAATCCCTAAATATATATAAAAACAGTAATGTGGATAACTATCATATCCTAAGTATTGCTAAGACTATCTTTTTTTTTTTAACTGAAAAAGATTTAAACTGAAAAAAGAGGTTTGATAGAAAGGGAAAACATAGAGTTGAGGTAGTATTCAAGGATAGACAATCTGCCAATTCGTTTATCCTTAGGAAGGACTGGGAAGAATTAGGTTTTTTTTTAGGAAGAAAAACTCAGGGGAGTTTTTAAATCTTTGTCAGAAGAGGAAATTAAAATATCAACTTCTACTAATCTACCCTTTTGTAGAGTTATTTCTGTTAAAAGAATGAATAGAAGGGTTATGCAAGATAATTTAGAAACCATTTTCATCCCTACAGGTACTATCTGTTTAACTTTTTTAGGAAGGAATATATATATATATATATATATATATATATATATATATATATATATATATATATATATATATATATATATATATATATATATATATATAATAACGGATTTATTACGGCTGTCGCCGCTTCTCCGCCCCCAATTTCCATCTTTTTCTGTCATATGCAGTTGCCTCTTCTAAGTCTCTTGCCGCCATTGCTTCATCAATATCGTTGCGCCAACTTCTCCGTGGTCGTCCTCTCTTTCTTCTTTCAGGAGGGATCCATTCCAGTACTCTCCTAGGCTATTTGTACTCTGGCATTCTTTTAACATGTCCGAACCAGATTAATTGTTTTCTTTCTATGTCTTTGATTTTGTCGTCTTCCAAGACTAGGTCACATATTTCATCTGTTCCCACTGAGAGATATTCACATTTTGTCATATTCATGTTTAGACCTGCCACCTCATATTCTTCTTGCAGTTTTCTTACCATATAGCTAAGATCGTAGCTGTCTTCGGCAATTACTACCTGGTCATCCGCAAAGAAAAGTGTATATAGCTTGTTTTCTTCCACCGTTATTCCCATGTTTCTACATTTTTTTACCCATTTCACTAAGGATCTATCCAAATAGATTTTAAATAAGGTGGGTGACAGACAGCAGCCTTGTCTTAGTCCTTTTGTTGTTTGAAAAGGAGAGGTGATTTCTTGTCCCATTTTAATTCTTGCAAAGTTTTGTTCGTAATATTTTTGAGTGGCGTTACTAAGAATTGGGTTTATTTTCAAGTTACCCATTTCTATCCATAGTTGGGAGATCGGTACACTGTCATATGCTTTTTCCAAATCTATTAAAGCTTAGGAAGGAATATCCCCAAAGAAATTGAAATTTATGGTCTGCCTGTGAGGGTGATACCCTTTGTTAGTCCAGTTATCCAATGGCATAACTGTGTTTTATATGGGCATTCTCTTTGTCAATGCAAGGGAAAAAACAGATGTGCTACATGTGGTGCAAATCATGATTCTCCCTCGTTTGTAGGGTGCAGTAGGTTTTGTATGTTCTGTAAAATACCAAATCTTGACTCTAGACACCCTGAATGTAAAGAAAGAAAAAGACAAAAGAGTATTAAGGAACTCATGTCGTTTGCCAAATTATCCTATTATGAAGCTAACCAAAACATTCCAAGGGAAACATCTAGCCCAAAGTTAAACATTAATGATTTTCCTAATTTTGTAAATAATCTATCCTCTGCAAATAGCGTTTCAGTTCAAGAGAGGAGATCAGTTGCTACATCCCTGTCTTTAAATTCTGTTCCCTACAGTCAGATTACAAAATCCACTCTATCAAAAAAGAAAAGACCATTAAATGTAGGCTTTGATCAAAGTTCTCATTCTAAAGTATTGAACAATCCTAATGGGAGATCCCCCAAAGAATCTCCTAGTCACTTTATCAATAACTCTCAGACCCAAAGAGATTTAAATCAGGCTATATTAATGCTCAATCAAAATCACAGGGATTTGGTTATGACATTTAGTGGTGAATTATTAATAAAAATTATAGTTCTCCTGAGGATCATGTTGGATTAAATGTAGAGATTGGTAATCATAAAAACAAAAGTGTATCACATAATGCTATAAGCAGTAATCAGAAGCGAGGAGGGATGGAGGTATCTGGGTCTGAGGACTCAGAATACTAATTCCCCTCTCGTCTTGACCTGGTACACACATGTTTTTAACATTTTATATTTTCAATCATTACGCCCCACTAACTATTATACAATGAAATATAAGATCTTATAATACCAACGTTGATAACTTAATAGTCCTTATTAAAGACTATATCCCTGATATTGACCTCATTAGTGAGTCTTGACTATCTAATCAACACATAATTAGATGCAGAGGGTATCACATTATCAGAAAGGATCGAGGTGATGGATATGGGGGGCTTAATTACCCTTATCAAATACAATACAGATTTTCGGGATATTCATATTAACAATCCTGGTTTTAATTCAGATGTTCAATTTCAACTCACCTTTTCACCTAAGTATAATTTAAATATATTAAATATGTATTGTCCTTTAGAAGATCTCATTTCCAAAACATGCTGGTTTTCTTTGGTCAACTCGATCAACAAACCTCTACTTATCATGGGTGATTTAAATTGTAATCATAGAGCATGGGGAAGCTCAAGAGATACTGTTAATGGCAGATATATTTTGCAAACTGCAGAAAATCTTCAGTTAATTTTTCTTAATGATGGTTCTCTAACAAGATTGGTTCGTCCCTGGTGGCAGCAAATCAGTAGTTGACTTATCATTGGCTTCGATAGATGTGGCACCTAAAATTAGTGGATGTTCTACCATTCCAGATACAGGATCTAGTGATCATTTTCCAATTATATGCCATGTCGGTATCCCAACACAGGACTCTAATCAGGTTTCTAAATGAAGAAATTTCAAAAAGGCTGATTGGTTTTCTTTCTATGAAAAACGATGAGAGTCTATTTTCTCATCGTTTTCAATTGAGGACTATGAAAATTTTATCAAATATATATCATCAGTGGCAGACACACGAATTCCTTGGACCTCCTCTTATAACAACAAAATATCACATTCCATGGTGGGATGATTCATGTGCTCATATAATACAAAAGAGAGTTTCAGCTATTAATACATTTAAAAATTCTCCTAGTGTTGAAAACTATATAGAGGCTAAAAAATTCATAGCGAAAGCTAGAAAATTTCGAAAATTAAAGCGAAAAATAAGCTTTAGATCCTTTTGTAACAAACTAAATAGAAATACTCCCCTTGAAGATATTTGGGGTAAAATTAACAAGGTTTCTGGTAGTAAATTGTCTCTTTTATCTCAATTGCCACCTGGGGAGGTAGCCCAGGAAATTTTAACGTCTTTCTCATCTATTTCTGGAGACTTTGAATTACTTTTAAGTCATCTGCAGTATTTTGAGAATCCCATATCATTTGATGAATATCACAATACTCTTCTTTTTAAAACTGATTCTGCTGTGGGCCCTGATCAGGTTTCATACTCTATGTTAAAAAATTTACCGCACTCTGGATCATTACTCTTAATTCAATTCTTTAATGAATGTATCCGGAAGGGACAGGTTCCTATCTCGTGGAAACAAACGGTCATATTACCCATTTTAAACAAGGAAAGGATAAAACTGACCCACCTTATTATAGGCCAATTGTGCGTTGGTAAAATGATGGAAACATTAATTAAAAATGGAATTGAGTGGTTCTTTTTAAAAAGTAAGTTTTTACGGTGAATTTCAAATGGACTCAATTTTTCCGAGGTTTCACATATTTCCCGGCCAGTGAAAACTATATAGTTATTCATATTTCGACGAGCTAACTCACATTCAAAAAAAGAGGTTTCTAGCTGCAATGGAAGCCGAGATAATGTAAATTTTTCCTACGTGTTACAATTTGAAGTTCCGATCTCGAAAAAAAAAACGGGGCTGAAACAGTTACCCCCTCCACTTTCCTATGTCGATCTTTCGAAAGTACCTTCATTTTGAAAGGCTGGAAGTTTGGAAAAATTTGATGAATTTTAAAGCTATAAGTTTCAATATAAAGTTTAAATTTTCATTCAAAGTTTGTGCAAATTTTATTTCTTAATGTTTATAAACAATGGAGATATGATTTTTTAAAAAATAGTCCCTAACTTCGTTACTATTGGTCATAGAAGGTTTTTTTAAAATGTGAGTTTTTTTACCAGCTGCCCAATGGTTGTACGTACAAGTCTGTAGCTTGAAAAATATAGAAGTTATTACAGTTGTTTATAAGTAAAAAACATACCCCTTTTTCAAACGTTTATTTTGTAAATAATTTCGATGAAAAAGCAATATTTATTTAACTTCTGAGATAGTTTAAGTCTTAAAGAGTCCTATGAAATTTGCTAAATGTATCTAGCATCAGTAATAGAGCAAGTTCAATAGTTTAAATATTAAGCCTCAGGGATAAATAAATTAAATAACTTTTAAAATATTTGATTGATCGGGGGTAAATTTCGCACAAATTTAAAAAACGGTAATTCCTCGATGTTCAAATGTATTAATATTTTGTTAATAAAAAGATTAATAAAATTTATAAATTAGAGCAAAAAAACTGCTTTTTTGCAAATATCTTCGTAAATTATTTATCAATTTTAATTTAAAAAACGGGAAAATAAAGATAGTCTTGATATAAAAAAATGATATAAATATTGTTTATGTAAAATATAAGCGAAACAAGTTATAGACATAAAATCAAATTGTGACCATAAATTATTGTTTTAAAAAAAACGCAAGGTAAATATACAAGTACTTTTTCTTCTATTCGTCATCTAGTAACCCCCACATAATATCGTAAAAGTCTATAAAATGTTAAAAGCTTCAAATATCTGAGAACAATTTTTGCCGTGAAATCGATGATTTTTGCCTAACCCGGCTGGGCTTTATGGAATTACACTGTTTTTAATTAGACAAATTGTTGCCTATTCCAAGCTGTTTAAAAACTTGGTATAAAACAGACTATTTTAATTATTGTTGGCTACAAACAAAAACTGACCAAGTTGAAAGTCCTTGAAAACATCTCGATACCTACTTGCACCTTATTCTCCTATTACGGTTCTCAATGAAACGAATTCTAGTACTGGTCACCGGATTTGATGAGTCAGTCCGTCGGCAAGAGGTAAATAAACAAAACGGATACATACACCAGGATGTGGGTCACTTGTTTCGAAGACGAACGTCATTTTTAACATTTTAACTGTGCCTTATACTCTCACGACGAAGATTATGATTTTGCTGACTAGACGCGCTTAACGAGAGTTTCTAACACTAGGATTTCTTTGTTGATTTTTAAGAACATCCAAAAGTTCTCATTATTAATTTAGTTTTATATCGCCAACGTTATAAGTCATGTTAAATTATACTAAGATTATCTCTTTTTATTCTGAAGATGAGCGCATATTTTTTTGGATAAACGCATAGAACCTTCTTTTACTTATTTGTACATTTGTTGGTTCTTATATGCTTATTATAGTGTATATTGAATATTATGAGCATATTACAAGGAAACCGAAATAGCTGATAATCAGTTGGGTTTTACGTAAGCAGATCATTAACAGTAAACTGATGGAAAGGTACAAGATAAATAATCAAACGCTCATATAGTATTCATTAATCTTGAGAAAGCATGTGATAGAAGATAAGCAAGAAATTTCCGGTGAGTGTGTGAAGATTGTGAAAGACATACAGGAGGTAGTAACTATTGAAAATCTTTTTGTCAAAGTGTTGATAAGTGGCGCTATAATCGGAAAAACGATTTATCCTTATAGCCCAGGAAAATTATGGAAATGGTCCAATATCTCGATAAATATGAAAAACTAGAAATCACGGGTTTATTATTTTTCAAAAATAAATCAAATGACACCAAACACGAACCTCCACCTGCACCCCTAGGTGCAGGACGTGGCGCAGCGTTGAAATCTTAAATGAAAACCCCATTTTTTATTGCAAATTTGGAATCTACGCGAAAAATAGAACAAGTATTATTTGAACTTTTTTAATTTGCGAGAGATGGCATTGTAATCGCAGAAAAAAATACAAAGTCAGTAAAGTATTAGAAGTCTGCAATCTAATTTATATGGTACTGAATATAATTTTTTATGTAGAATCTGAATCTGCGATAAAAAATGGAGGTTTCTGTTTAGGATTTTAAGAATTTAGGCAGGAATGTCGTGTATCTATAACCATTTTTAAAATCTGCGTTGCTACGTTAACGTTAGAGATTGGAAGAGAAAAGCTGAATGGGTGTCTAGGTAAAGAACACCTGCTTATATACTTTCCAATGTGCGAATGATCTGGTTATAGTTGCAACTGACAGCAAATATATGGACTATATGATGCAAATATTAGTCGAAGAAAACTCAAGACAAAGCTTGGACGTCAATATCGACAAAACTATAAACTATAAACTAAGAACGTCCATACCTAAACGGTATTCAGAAATTTTAGAATCATACATTGCGAATAGATATTCCAAAGTAAAACAAGAAGAAGTGTACACCGATTTAAGGAAGATCAAAGCTGGCGTGCCACAAGAGAGTGTATTATGTCCGCTCCTGTACCTATTGTAGACGTGTGACATTCCAGAGTTAGAACAAAACACTATTGCCACCTTCGCTGATGATACAGCTATACTAGCGATAGGAGACACTAGTGAAGAAGCGACTGATAAGTTGAAACTATCAGTAATACTTACCTGGACCAGAAAATGGCAAATAAAATTAAATGAGCCTAAATCTGCACACATTAACTTAACAAATCAAAAAATAGAAAATTTCAGACTTAGAATAAATGATACCCAAGTTTCTTATGATTCTTGATTCAGGAATCATAAGAAACGTGGGTACCATATCAAGAATTTTAATGCCAGTGTAAGACCAATAATGACACATGCCTTAGAAACAAGACCCGACACAGCCACAACGCAAAGTCTACTATAAATGGCAGAGATGAGAGTACTGAGAAGAATTACAGGAAATACGCTGAGAGATCGAAAGAGAAGTACAGTTAGAAGAAAATTTAACGTACAGTATATAAATGAATGGACACAAAATAGAAAAAAGAATGGAGTAACCACATAAGCAGAATGGAGTAAACCCAAAATAGCAAGAGATAAGTCACCAATCGGCAGAAGAAGTAGCAACAACATCAGCAAATTACTTGGGCATCACCCTAGACGCGAAGCTACGCTGAAAAGTCCATGTGCCAACTCTGGTACTGTACCAAAGCTAGCAATCTACATATTATCCAGAGATTTCAAAACAAAGTGCGTAGGAATATTGTTGCTTCTTCTTGGTATATCCGTAACAGCATCCTCCACCAGGATCTTGGTATGGAAACTGTGACCGAAATAATCAAGAAAATAGCAGCAAGTCACGAGCAGAGGCTGCATAGTCATGTGAATGTCGAGGCAATCCAGCTTCTTGACAACACTGACTAAGGAGAAGGACAAAACCATTTGAGTTAGTGTTAATGTGTAACAGTTTAGTGTAAAAATCAGAGTATAGTGCTGTGATGCTATTGCGTGTTAGTTGTAGTGCATTAGTTGATAGATAAAGTAAGAGTAAACCATAAGGTAAGCCCCCACGATTTAAGTATTTGCTGTTTATTAAGTTAGGTCAGAAAATAACTGATAATTGGTCATTTGTGACCAGATATGAGTATAAAAACACCTTACAAGTGTTATACAAAAAAAATATCAACAAAACAAGATTAAAAACGGCATGAATTTGTTAAAAAAACCCACGGGAATAGAAGTAGCTATCATAAAAAATATATGAAGAAAACAGTTAATTTGGTACAAATACGTAAATCGAATGATTAACGTGTAGCAGCGAACCAATGTATCGAAAGGCAACCTCCTGAACATGGAATGCGAGGAGAACCGAAAGCTAGTTTGACGGCCGATATCCGCAAGAGACTTCAGTGACAGAATAGGAAGGAATAAAGTTTGAAAATCGGACAGCATCGGAAGACGTTCTAACCCGATTAAATATATTAAACATGAATTGCATTTATTGATTTTTAAAAAGCCTTCGACTAGGTCGATAACCACAATTCTATCCATTCATCCAAGGGTCCTCTAGGTTTACCAGATCATCGAGAGAAATTTATCTTAAACTTTCTATAAAGATGTAAGTAAGAGGTTATTAATTTGTATTGGACATTTCTGTTTATAAGATCTAAATTAATATGTCCAATGAAATGTATGTTTTGGATGATAATAAATATCGCTTGTACATAATAATTCTGTTTTGTTTGATTTTTCTGACAATCTCCTTTTCTCTTGGACCACAAATAAATGATCGCTAACAGGTTTTCTGAAAGAGCATGTTAGATAAGTGTGATTATTTACTGTTTATTTATCCATATATGTATTTTGGTTATTATTTATTGTATTTGTGAATATATATATATATATTTTGGTTTTGAAGTTTCTTTGTCTCTCAGAGGCCTAATTCAGATCTTTTCTTTTTCCCCTTTCCTTTACCCTATGAGAGTGTCGGATCGAGAATTCAGATCAAGACTAATTTCTTAGGGAAAGAAAAAATGTATTTCTGTAGTTGTTTCTGAGAAACGATGGGTGTGCTAACTTTGTCCCGGGCGAAAAAGTTTGAAATTTGTTTGAAGAAATTATTTAGAAGAAATTATTTAAACAAAATCTTAACCACCCGTGGTTTCATGCAGATTTGATATTAGGGACTAATTTTTTACTAAGCCTGTGGACTTTTCTATTTTTAACGTTTTTGGCCGATATCTCGATTTTACAGTGGGTGAGTTTTGCGCTAGGGGATGATGGGTAGGTAGTTTTTGGGAGTTGGTCAATATACCAAAACAGCAATTAATTAGCAATAATATATGCCGCCAAGACAGAAATTTTCTTCTTACCGGGATATAGCTATGGCTATGCTAGCTTTAGCTGTAGCTACGTTTGCTGATCATACGGACTCTGAGATAGCGCGTGACAACGTAATTGAATCAAGAGATAAGTTATAGAATGCAATTGCCGAAGTGGAGAAGTAAATAAACAAATGGTATATTAAATTAGTGGACGCTAAATTGAGATGGAAAACACATGTTAAGAAAAAGTAAGAAGAACCCAGGTTAAAATAAAAAGAAATATTGGTTGTTGGGTCAAATATTTGACCTTATCTGTATATAATAAGCTCCCAATATATCAACAATTCTTCAAACCGGTATGAACTTACCGTATCCAATTATGGGGATGTACTAGTGCAAACAATTTCAAGTGTTATACAAAGGTTCCAAAACAAAGTACGTCGAGGCATAGTCGATGCCCCCTGGTATGTTCGTAACGATAACCTCTATAAAGACTTAAATGTAGAAACCGCCACTGAGGTAATAAAAAAATAAGCTGAGAGCCATGAAAAAAGGCTTTATCAGCACGTAAATCCAGAGGTTCGTCAAGTCCTAGACAATACTAACGTGATTAGATGATTTTAAAACGAACAAAATTCCTTGATCTGACAAAGTAAGTGTTAAACTAAAGTGTGAAAAGGTTTTAAAGTTGTTATAAACAGTGCATCAATACACTAACACATAATTATAAGTTTTTGTTACACAAGTCGCATTTATTAATTTTTTTAAGGGGGCCCCAATTATAATTTTGCGGGGGGTCCTGACGGAGTTTGTTACGCCACTCCTAGAATTTAACTGCTTATTGGTTTTATAGACTATACTATAATAATGGGAACATCACATATTTATCAAATAAAAAAAAATATTTCTGATTTAGCTCTAGTAGCTCTCAATATTTTTTCTTCCTTTTAATTTTTATTTTGTTTATGTGCTAGTAATAATGATCCGAAGAACCACGCTCACATGTCCTCTGATTCTGAGCAACGTGACCTTGTTCATTTTTTTGTACCTCAAACACTCTCCATTGTTTGTAGTGTAGTGTCACAGAAGATTTGTGTATATTTTGTATCCCGAACAGAGGATAAACTTGCCTTTATAATTCTGACATAACAATTTGTCTCATTTTTTATGAATAGGGGAGATTATAATTTTGTTTATAAGCTATACACACAAACTGTTTGAAATTATGGAAAAACAAAGTTATTCTAGTTAACCTCGGTCACGAAATATATCTTTGAAATCATTTGCTAGAATCTTTCAACTGCTTGATTTTTATTAAATTTTGTTTCTATATATGTCTAATAGTTATTCAATCATTTATTTTAATTTAAAATTACCACAGAACTAAATAAAATTTAATGTACCATTAATGACTTACCTTCTAACCTTACCCGAGCGGTTTCGTTTACCATTTAATAGCCAATAAACACGTAGATTCACTTAGAAAACTTTCATTAGACAATAAAATATCAATTGTTTGTAAATTATTTTAAATTTCTGGAGTAAAAGAATATAAAATAAAAGCATTTTTGGTTGTACTCTATGTGGGACGATTTCACATATGGAAATAACGTAAAGAAACATTGCAACGAAATCAAACAATTGAGTAGGTGAAAGTGGGGTACATTTAAGTATAGGATAGATGCAAATTATTACCCTTTATTCAAATTTTGTTTAAATTTTACAGAAATTTGCATTATTTGTCAGTTGGATTTCTTAGAATTATCATTTTGTGAAGCAGAAATTAAACACGTCGTCGGGTTACTCCTTTGGAAATCCTACAAAGGGCTCATTAACTTAGGAAAAAAATAGGTTTGCTCCTGATCCATCTTCGCATGCTTTTTTATTGGATGTCCAACTTATAACTTGATCTTTTTCTTGGTCTTCTTTTACTTCTTATAGTCTAAATGATTTTAGTATTATATGTAATAATTGTTAAGATTAGGGGAGAGATGTAAAAAAGTAGAAGACCTCCAGGTTCAACATAAAGAAAGAGAATTACACGGAAAATTAAAGAGGTCTCAAGCCTGTGGAAACTTAAAAAATATGTCGACAATAACTGATGAAAACAATAAAATACAGTTAGATCCTGATAAACAAAAACAAATTTGGGACAGATTGGAATAACAGACCACGACAAAGTCCATAAGTTGATATAGACTAGGACCTCGCAATTCTCCCTTTAGAAGTAAGTCCCTTTGGTAGAAGAGTGGAAGAATACTTCAAAAACTTAATATATCAAATCTTGTATATAAAACTGGGACACTACTTTAAGACTGATGGGTCTTTAACCATATGTACAACAAATGCGATGAATATCTAAGCCGCTTACAATATGATTTCAGAAAGGGTGGGGGGAACAAGAAATGCAATCCTGGGACTAACGTTATTTACTGAGAGATATTTGGAAGCAAGAAGAAACCTTTACAACTGATTTATTGATTACGAAAAGTCTTTTGAATAAATCAAACATCAAAAATTAATAGAAATTCTCCAACAGATGAGGTTCAACGGACGTAATATCACAATCATTTGTAACATGAGTTGGAATCTAGAGTCTGCATTTAGGTAAGCAATAATAACACAGTAAGCGATGGAAAACATTAAACGAGAAGCACATCAAGGACGTATTCTGTCCCCAATTCTTTTTATTGTATATGCTGAATATATAATCCGATTTTTACTAGAAGAACGTCCGTAGGGAGCATTACTCAATAGCATGTATGCATATATAAACAGCTTAACGTATGTACGGCGGCAATCACAGCAGCAAATAAACAACAGCTCCAGTTACCAATCAATATAACCACAGAAGTGGGCACCAGAATATGGTTGGAAATTAAGACAATAACAAAAGCGTTAGTTTTCAGCCGAGACTCAGGAAAAGTCAATCTACAGTTTCAAATACTTGAAGGTACCACGAAACAGGAAATTTTGTATGAAGGCCTGGTCAAAGAACGTTCAATTTGCACAACCGCAATTGATAACCTTAATTCTACACGAAATCGTTCATTGACATCGATGCACCTCAGAAATGAGCTATTAAATGTTAGACAAGTTAATGCGAGTTCAGAAACAGTTAGACGAAGATTAAAAGAAGCAAGCTTAAAGCCCAGATGCCCCGCCAAAGTTCCACGTTTTCTCCAAAATCATAAAGCACGTCGTTTAGAATTTGCAAGAACACATATTCAGTGGAATATCGACAACTGGAAAAATGTTCTTTTAACTGGTGATACCAGAATCTTATTACGGAAGCCAGATGGTCAAAACCACGGCTAAAGAAGAGTTGTAGAACGATCCACTAGCTGCAATTTCGCCCAGACCGTTAGTTTTGGATTTGGTGGCATAATTCTTTGGAAAGGTATTTGTTGGTAAGGTATGACTGGTGACTCTTACGTTTTAAAACATCCTGTAATATCATGTTTTGCCATATGTTGGTTACATTGGATATGCAAGATTCATGTTAAGGCACGATAATGCTCGACCACATGCCGCTGTCATAGTGAGTAGTTATCTTGATGAGGTCCAAATGCGAAGATTGTATTGGCCACCGTTTAGCCCAGATTTAAATCCAATAGAGCACATGTGGAATTACCTTAATCCCCGCATACGACAAAGAAATCCCGTTCCAAATTATTGAGAAGAAATCCAATACGAACAAATACGAAGAAATCGTGGCTTTGGAATATAAGAGATTCGACAAGAACTAAAGGATACGCTCTTATACACCAAGCCCACAATAGACAAGACTTTGTCATACTGGTCGCCAACCTTAATAGAGATGGTACATAGAAGGAGCAAAGAGAGTAAAGAAAAAAAATTATTGTAACTTGTTAATAGCAAGAATACTGTTTTGGTGAATTTACAGGAAGTACATTATTACCTTGTTCATTAAATATTATACCAATATCTTTGTTTGCAATGTATTTTAGTATTTGCCATAAATTTCAACTATAAAATGCAACAGTAGTTTTACTTTATTTAATAAAGGTATATCATTGATATTATAAAAAGTTTTGGACCAAGTACATTGATTTGTAAATTTCTGGTAAATAATATTTGAATAGTTTATACAAATATTCTATTAGTCTGTAATCTTGCAGAAATTCCCAAATGTTGATTATCAAAAACCTTTGTCGGATCTAGGAATACTGCTATTGCAGGCTTGATTTGGTCCATCGTTTTATACACTAATTTAGTTAAAGCTGCAATTGTGTCTTGACGACCTTTCTGAGTAAAAAGATTGTTTGGATTGTTTGGAAGCAAAATTATCCATTTCAAATTAAACTATTCTCTTCTAGGAGAGATTCTAAAATTAATATAATAACCCTTTCAAATATTTTCGTAGAATTCGCAGAAGGAGATATGTCTATAGTTCGATGCTGAAGATTTTTCATCACTTTGATACGAAGGCTTAATGCTAGCATACTTTAAATTCTTGTGAAAATTACTCTATTCAATTAAAAAAATTAATCAAAAAAACCTTAGGATTTGCTATATTCATTTCTATAATTTTGTTGGTATTATTTTTTATCGGCCATCATATCGAAGAAGCAGATAACACCCTAGCAAATCGAAATGATTGGAATCCTTTCAACCCAAACGAAAGACCACCTACCATCGAAAACGTTGCCCAAGCCATTAAAAAGCTTAAAAATAATAAATCACCAGGAATTGATCAAATTTGCAGTGAGCTCTACAAGAATGGTGGCGATGTCCTACTACAGACACTGCATAAGCTTTTACTTCTTGTTTGGCATAATGAGACCATGCCTTGTGAATGGTATCAAGGCGTGATATGCCCGTTACATAAAAAAGGTGACCAGCTCCAGTGTGACAACTATAGAGGTATAACCCTGTTAACAACTGCTTACAAAATACTAGCAAATATTCTCTACGAAAGGCTGCAAGTTTACACAGTGGGCATAGTTGGTAAATATCAAGCTGGATTCACTCCAGAAAAATCAACAATTGACCAGATTCATTCAATAAGACAGATTCTCGAGAAAACTTTAGAATTCAATATTGAAACCCATCACCTATTCGTCGACTTCAAGGCCGCATACGACAGTGTCAAGAGAACAGTGCTATACCAATCAATGCAAGAGTTTGGTATACCAGAGAAACTTATCCGACTAACGAGAATGACAATGTCTAACTTAGAAGCCACTGTTAGAATACAGGGAGAGAATTCTAGATCCTTTGAGATAAAGGATGGACTCAGACAAGGGGATGCTCTGGCTTGTCTCCTATTTAATATTGCCTTAGAAAAGGCAGTCCGAGATACACGAATTAGGGATGGCGGTACTATTTACAATAGATCGATACAAGTCTTAGCATATGCTGATGACATTGACATAATAGGGCGTAGCAAGCGAGATGTTGAGCAATATCTCCTAGAATTGGAAACAGCGGCGAAACAGGTTGGTCTAGTCAACAACGAAGACAAAACCAAGTACATGTTGGTTACAAAGGATCCGATAGCAAATGAGGAACGAGAAACAGTCTTTGGAAGTCACACCTTTGGACGTGTTGACAACTTCACATACCTTGGGTCGCTATTGACTGCTACCAATAAAACAAGCGAAGAAATCAACAGACGAATAAATCTTACAAATAGGGGCATACTATGGACTCCAAAAGCATTTCCACTCAAGAAACATTCAAAGAAGAACTAAAATTATTATATACAAAACATTGCTGAGGCCGGTCCTCACATATGGAGCAGAAACATGGACTCTAACGCAGAAAGATGAAAGACTTTTGGGAATATTTGAGCGTAAAATACTCCGCAAAATATTTGGAGCTATAAACGACCAAGGGCAGTAGCGCAGAAGATATAATTTTGAATTGTATCAGCTCTTTGATGAGCCAGATGTCATAACGTTCATTAAAACACAGCGACTTAGATGGGCTGGACACATAATACGAATGCCAGAAAATAAGATTGCTAAAAAGCTAACCACAGGAACACCTGTAGGAAGAAGAAGCAAAGGTCGACCGCGAATTAAGTGGTTAGATGGAGTTGAAACCGACTTACGGATATTAAAACTCAGAAGGTGGCAACATGTTGCCAGAAACCTAACAGAATGGCGACGAATCTTAGAGCAGGCCAATATCCACAGAGGATTGTCGAACCAAAGATGATGATGATGATTATTTTTTATCCCATCTACGCCTGAAGAGTTGTGATACTTTAAATTATTTATAATTTGTAGAATTTTACTGTTTTTATTCAGGTAATTGGGGGAAATATTATTGGTCCCAGTAGGACCCACAATTATAAAATATCAGTTGAATATCTGTCATTTTCTTCGAATTTTTTTGTTTCTTATTATTATGCGATTTACACATAATAAAAACGGTATATCCTGTATATCGTTTACTTCAATCTTCTGGTTTAAAGCACTAGATGATAATTGGTTAATTATAGTTCGAGCACTACCAATAAACTTTTACATCCATTCAAGTTTTTTTTTATGCAGGAACACAAGAAAATATTTCCTGAAAAACAGTTCACGCCCACAAACCGTATCACGTCCTGACTAAGTGGAATTTCTAGCTCTTATATAAATAAACCTGTAATGTTGTCGGTACTCCTTATACGCAAAACGAGCAAGTATAAACTGTGGAGTACCTTTCACTTGATCTCCTTGAATATTCACAACAAACATCTGAGAAGACTCTGAGATAGCGCG
>NW_027312515.1:0-28938 GCF_040954645.1 Diabrotica undecimpunctata | reverse complement strand
CGCGCTATCTCAGAGTAAATTTGAAATCCATAGCTGGCCTACCGCCAAATGAAAATCTCTCATCAATACAAACTTGAACATATCTGTTCCAAAATCTTACTCATACTCGCCGACATCTTCTGAGCAGTTGAAGCCAAAATGCGATTTGATTGAAAATAGGACTTTGCTCCAATCCACATTATTCCATGTCAAGTGATTCCAGACAATGCCAAAATTGCAATTCGATACCGGTGGATCAGTAACTATTTTTCTGACTATCGGACAAATATTGAGATAAAGTAAAAATTAAATTAGAAAAATAAACGAACATATGCTCATTTCAATAAATATTTCGTATTTGCAGAGATTCTAAATGCAATTACTTTGTCATTAAAAATTTACAACCTCGCAACATATATGTATAAAAAACCCATCAAGACTTAATGGGACCCGTATTTTGAATGTCAAATCTTAAAACTAATAAATGAGTCTTATAAATAATAATTCGACGTGAATACAAAAACATATTAGTGTTTAAAAGTGTTTACTTATAATTTTTTAATCTACATAATATTATGTTATACAGGTTTTTGAACAAACGATCAAACGACTCAAAAATATTCCCAAATTGTTTGTATTCATAATAAACTGACAATCAAAATACAAGTACTTAGTGATTTGTTTTTGTATTGAAGAAATAGTTTGACGGACTGAGATTAAGGCAAAAACAAATTCTGTAATTTTAATTCATAGACAGAAACAGTTCATTTGGTGAAAAAAAAAATATGTTAAGGGAATAACTACTAAAAATATAGGTACTAACGTGACATTGGGTATAAAGTGGGAAATTACGTAAGGGATGCAATGAAGAAAATGAAGAGATATCATTAGAACACCAGTGGAATGTAATAAGTAAAACCACATTAACTGCAGCAAAATTGATGCTACTACTTCAGCTTCTTGTTAACCAGTGCCAGATGCGAAGGCTTGAAAGAACTAAACTTTTCGAGCTTGTATAATGTGTGAAATTGTGCAAGGCTTAGTTAGTGGCATAACAAAGTTTTTGTTAAGGAAGAACATAGAAATGGGAATTTCGTGTCAAAAAACGCTAGGATGAACCAGGTGACATCTGGTTTATAAACAATCTTAGGAAAATTAGGTAAAGAAAAAATGCTGATTAATCTTGTAGATTAGGTGTATTCTTATTGTTTTAAATAAAAAATACATTGTATTAACATAGAGCCAGCGTACCGGCTGCGCGTACTGACGATAACGACGCGATCTCTTGCGGTTGTTCGATCTGTCTCTCTCTCTCTCTCTCTCTCTCTCTCTCTCTCTCTCTCTCTCTCTCTCTCTCTATCTCTTTCTCTCTCTCTCTCTTTCTCTCTCTCTCTTTCTAGCGCATTGAAACTCGTCACTCTCTCTCACCCACCAAAAAGAGGCGGCAATACTTACTTGCCTTATGCCTTACTGGAAAGTCAAATCAAATTCTGTCCTAGAATTCAAAAAGAAGAGAAGATTAGTCAGAATACCTGGCCACTAATGTAGAAAAGAAGAGAAATGAGAAGCTGGACGGAATTTTATATATTTTATATAGAAATAGAAGTATTAAAGTATTGAGAAAAAGACTAAGAACGGGGACAAGGCAGATAATAAAGATTAAACCTAGAAATGGTCATCTTACAACCAACAGAGAGGAAACCCTTGAAATAGTTGAAGACTTCTAAAAATTGCTGTACACAAGCCAACACAAAACAAATAGCAAAGAAGATCAAGTACCAGAAATATTAACAAGGAAAAAGGGCAATGTCAACCAAGGATCAGAACTACTACCGAAAATCACAATAGACGAAATAAAACTAGCCCTAAGAAAAGCTAAGAATAACAGATCTCCAGGCGAAGATTGTGTAGTTACTGATGCAATCAAACTCGGAAGCACTTTCCTACTTAAGAAAATAAAAAACCTTTTTAATATATGTCTTTTAGACAGTAATATACCCGACAAAAAATGGCACAATGCAGAGGTAATTCTATTGTACAAAAAAAGAAATCCTTATGAATTAGAAAACTACAGACTTATATGTCTTCTTAGTCACCTATACAAACTCCTTACAAGAATAGTAACGAATCGTCTTAAAAAAAAACTTGATTTCTACCAGCCAATAGAGCAAGCGGGATTTCGTACCGGATTTGAAACAAATGATCACCTACAGAGCATTAAAACGGTAATAGAAAAGAATATCGAGTACAATGTACCACTTGTTCTGGCTTTTGTAGTTTCGATAAAGCCTTTGACACGGTAGAATTTAACAAAATCCTGAAAACACTACAAGCATGCCGTATTGACTACCGATATACAAGGTTAATTTACAATACATACAAGAACGCAACTATGTCGGTGAAACTACATAAAAGGCAACCAAACATGCGAACTATGAAGAAGAATAAACCTAGCATGGGCAGCCTATGGAAAACTCAAAGACATCTTAAAACGCGATATACCAATTTCTTTAAAACGTAAAACATTTGACCAATGTGTGTTTCCTCTGATGACCTATAAACTTTTACATCTACAACTTCTAAAACGCTGCAAATAGCTCAGAGGAAAATGGAAAGGTCAATGCTGAGTATACCGCTTCGTGACCGAGTTAGAAATGAATACTAAGACGAAGAACAGGAGTTACCGATGTAATTTTCCGAATTGTCACAGTGAAATGGAACTGGGCCGGACTCGTCGCCCGAATTAGTGATGAAAGGTGTACGAAGAGAGTGCTTGAGTGGAGGCCGAAGTTAGACAAAAGAAGTAGAGGAAGGCCCCTTACTCATTGAACTGACGATCTCAAGAAAATGTCAAGAAATTGGATGAAGAGTGCTCAAGATAGAGCACAATGGACAAAAATGAGGAAGGCATATGTCCAGCAGTGGACGCAAAGGGCTGGGTAATGATGATACTTACTTGACGTAAGACATAGATACAACGAACAACGAAAAAAAAAGATGGTGTCGTTACTTAGCTCTACAGACTGCTCATTCTTCAATACGTCTATGGTTACAAAAGGTTTCGGAATTATTGTACTCAACTGCCTACAAATTTTTATTTATAAAATTACCGTTAGAGTATGAGCTGTTCACCTGGCGTAACATTTTTTTCCACTGAAACCAGTTATTATTTTGTTAGTCTTAAAATAGATCAAATGTTATTTTATTCATGGCTCATTAATATTGAAAAATAAGATTTTTTACACTAACAAGTATATTAAAAGCAAATTTTATGATAAAACCATTAATTAACTCTGCATAAATATTTAAGATGTTTAAATAAGACAAATGTATTTGTTATGTCTATACCAAATTTATTTAGTTTCACATCTTATTAAAAGGAATATAAATTATTATTTTTTACTGTCGCGGTTTTGGTAATTTAACCGTGTCATTACCATAATTTATTTGTTTGATATGTAAAAATCATCTTCAGGTGCAGCATTTGCAAAAAAATTTTTATGTCTTCCTGCCTGTAGTAACATTGTAACATAATGCGAATGATATTTCACTCTCTAACTAATGAAAACTAGGACAAAAATAATGTTGAATTAATAAAATTTTAAATATTATGTTTATATGGGGTGAAACCGCAATTGATTGAAATAGAAATTACATTGACGTTTCAATGTCGACTTCTGAAATCGTTTTTAAAAAAATGTTATTTTCAAAATTCTGCAAAAATTTATTACCAACTAGTTGTTACTAGGTTATGTTTTTCAAAATTGATGGTTGACTTTCTGACATCGATCTTGTAGAGTGTAGACAATGGCTTGCTTTTGATTGAAAAAAAAAATACAATATCAAGAGAAAATTCAAGAATTGCAAACACCAAACTAAAAATGGACCCAAGGAAATCACTGGAAAACAAAATATATAAAACACTGCACAAATTTAAGGAGTACCTGACAGACTACCAAAGAACACTAACACCACACCACAGCAGGACATCACACCTATACGGAGTTCCAAAAATTTAGAAAGAGAATATACCCAACAGACGAATTTGCAGCAGCATGGATCTTCTTGCAGCAGCCTGTCAAAGTTCATTCTAGACCTAATACAGCCTTTATTTATCAAAAACTCACAGCAATTCTTGCGAAAACTAACAGAAATAGATGACAATTCCAACAACACGCTAATCAGTTTCGATATCACCAGTCTTTTCACCAATATCCAATTGGAGCCAAATTGGAAAGGGGTAATACATTGACATACAGGACAAAGGACATTTTATGTCAAAAAATGGCAATGTTGTTTACTTCTTTGGTAATGATAGCGAATCTCGGAATGGCGTGACAGTGAAAATAAATAATGCCATTAAAAGCTCCGTAAAAAAAGAATGCATAGCTATTAGTAATTGAATAATTGTTGTCAGACTGAATACCGGTCCAATTAATCTTAATGTAGTACAAACATATGCCCGAAAAAGAGAAGCTCACGATGAATAGATCGAAACATTTTACAGCACGTTGTAACAGACGCTTAGGAAGCTTCCAAATAGAGAAATAACAGCAGATTTCAATGCTCAAATTGGTTTAGCTACAGAAGATCATTACTGCAAGAGACCGTCGGATTATATGGACTTAGCCAAAGAAATTAGAGGAGAACGCTTGCTACACTTCTGTATAGAAAACAACCTGTTTGTTACTAATACAGGCTTTCAACATCCCCCAACATGACTATACACTTGGATATCACCAGGAAATAGATACAGAAATCAGATTTTATCCTGGTAAAAACCCGTTGGAGAAGTTTTGTTAATGATGTTAAGAATTATCCAGGAAAAGATTGTCATAGTTACCATCAATTGTTATCAGTTGAATTCCGAATGAAGCTAAGAAACGGTCAAAAACTGGAAATACCTCAACTAAATAGCCTCTAATACAACCAGCCATAAAAAAGCCCCAATGCCGAAGCTATGTGACCCCAAACAATCATTAAATCCAAAAGAGTCCTCAAACAACATATGGACAACAAAAATTTATATTGCGTAATGCCGCGAAAAACAAAGAGTGGTAGAGAAAAAAGAAAGGAACAATGGATAACAGACTCCACATGGACTAAAATACAGGTGAGGAAGTGCTTAAAAGCAACAAGACTGATCAATGATAATGATAATGATAGAAAGGAAATGGAATTGATGATGGAGGAGAGCACAGATGTACTCAAAAGTGAAGTTCAAGCCGCAATTATGAGGCAAAGAAGTTATAAAGCTGCTGGTCCAGATAACACACCTATTGAAATGATTTGGGTCCTGGATGGCGTTGGTGGGTCCTGGATGGCGTTGGCGTGGATATACATAAAATTTGTAAAAGATTGTGGGAGAGGAAAATTACCTGTAGATTGGACGTCACTATATATCCCCATACATAAAAAGGGAGCGAAATATTTATGTAGCAACTATTATACAATTGCTCTAATTGCGCACTGCAGTCAGATACTTTTAAACATAATTCTAGACAGGATAAAGCCCTTTTTACTTCCTGAAATTGCGGAAAAACAAGCAGGTTTCGTCCCCGGATGGGTACTAGGGAACAAATTTTAAACGTACGACAGATTATAGAAAAAACCAGAGCAATATATCTGCGTTTCATAGATTATAGTACAGCTGACCACCTAGTCAACTGGAGTAAAAAGTGGTAGATTTTGTCTGAAATGGGAGTCCCAAATCATTTGATACTGCTAATTAAAAGTCTATATAATAACAATATTATATACTAGAGTTAGAATAAATGCGAGTAAAAAAATATACTAATAAAACTAACCGAGTGAGTCACGCCCTTAGTGACGTTATGGTCACTAAGGGCGTGAGGCAAGGCTGCATACTAAAACAAATTCTATTCAACATATATAGTGAATAGATAATGCAGAAAGCTACTGAGGACTGGAATGGTGACAGATGATACAACCATACTTGCTAGTTCCGAAGTTGAACTGATTCACCTTCTACAACGGATTGAAGAAGTAAGCTTAACGATGCCAAAGTCCTCTAACCATGATAAACAATATCGCTGTTGTAGATAAATTTATGTAGCTGGGCTCTTTAATAACTAACAAGGAGGCTGTACTGAAGAAATAAAGCGCCGTTCAGTAATAGCAAAAAGCGCTATGGCAAAATTAACAAAAATTTGGAAAAGCCGTGATATAACTATCGATACAAAGATGAGACTAATAAGAAGTTTAGCTTTACATTTTTTACGACATTTACATTTAGCTTACGACAAATGCCGAGAATATATAGATAGATGGTTTATTGGTAATAAATGAATACAAAAGTATTTTTTATTAGTCAAAGAAAAAAAATATATGTCAATATAGTTAATATACACATATGTAAATATAAATATAAAGCATAAAACATAGATACAGTGTTTTAACTTATACTGTTGACAATTACAACAAATTAAAATCTGACGTAAAATACTCCTCATATGTAAAAAAGGCATTCACTATAAGGTAACTCTTAATTTTTGCCTTAAACTGATGAAAATTAAGAGCTTTTATTCTAGCTGGCACCAAGTTGTAGAATTTTATGGCTAAATACCTTGAACCATTTCTGGATCTCTCAAGTCGGCCAAATTCTGGTATAAGATTATTGTTAAATCTGGTGGGATAATTATGAAAATCTACATGCGCATTTTATTGGCTAAGATTTTGTTTAATGTGCAACAGACATTGCATAATGTATACACAAGGTAAAGTTAAAATTTTTAAAGCTCTAAAGGAGTTTCTACAGTCTGCTCTATAACAGAGTCCAGAAATAATACGAACACACTGTCTTTGTTGTGCAAACACTTTATCAATATGACAAGAGTGACTCCAGGAGAGAATAGCATATGTCAGATGAGAATGAAAATTACTATGATAAGCTGTTAAAATAGTTTCCCTGGAAGTCACTTGTACAAGGTTCCCGAAGAAGAAAAGTTGTCGGGAAAGCTTTTTCGATAGATTAACTATATGTTGTTCCCAGGTTAATCCTGCATCCAAATATATCCCCAGAAACTTCGCTCCGGTTACACATTGTGGTAGAGCAACGTTTTCAACACAAGTGTTATTTCTCAAAGTAAAATTAACACTTTGTGATTTAGAGTTGTTCAAAGAGAGACGGTTAGTTAAAAACCAATTGAATAAGTTTTTTTTGAGATGTTTGGTAATAAAGGTTGTCGAATTCAGAAGGGTGATATCTTGCATAGAAAGTAGTGTCATCAGAAAATAAAACAGTGTTAACTGTTTCATTTTGTGAGTACACTAGATCATTAATATAGATAAGAAATAATACTGGACCCAAATCCGAGCCTTGAGGGACACCAAACAACAGAGATTGTTTTTGAGAATCACACTGGTTGAAGTGAACATATTGATCACGATTTGATAGATATGAATCAATTAGTTGAATAGCATCACTATGAAAATTATAATAAGGAAGCTTTCTAAGCAGAATACTATGTGTGACACAATCAAAAGCGTTAGTAAGATCTAAAAACGATGCAAGAGTATCAAGATATTTTTCAAACCCTTTCAAAATATTGCTAGTGAAATGATCAATAGCTAAAGTTGTGGTTTTATTTTTTCGGAATCCGTACTGGTTTATGGCAAACAGTTTATTAGATTCAAAATGTAGATTAATTTGATTTTTTAAAATTCGTTCATAAACTTTTGATAAGATGGGCAACAAAGAAATGGGTCGATAATTATTGTTATAATCATCAATAGAGCCTTGATTCTTAAACAGAGGTACTACCTTTGCAGTTTTGAAAACTTGAGGATAAGTATTATAAGATATTGATTGGTTTATTAAAGTTGTTAGAGGTTGAACAATTATTTTTTTAATTGTTTTAATAATTTTTGTGTTAAATCCATCAGGATATTTGCTGTTACTATTTTTTATTTCTGTAATAGCTAAGTCAACTTCACTTAAGTTTACTGGCTGAAAACTAAAACACGGGATATTTTCGTGTGGTATATACTTTAAATAGTCATCAAGAGTTAGCTGAGGAACCTCAAGTTCATTTATTACTCTCTCTCCACAGTTGAGCAGAAGTGGCTATTAAAATTATCTGCATTGAGTTTAGAATATTATCAGTGAAAACATTTTTATGTTTGTAACCATTAATAAGTTTCCACATGGCTTGTTGAGAGTTTCCAGAATTTTTTATAAACCTATCATTTGCATTAATTTTTGCAATATTGATGGCTACCCTGAATACCATGGGCAGCCCAAAGAATAAATAAATCTATAATGAACCAGCTAAACATGAAGAAAAGACTATATCAGAAGTAATAATAAGTTATTTTGGAAACGTGCTTCGAAGAAATTGTCTCGAAAAACTTACCATCCAGGGAAAGGTAGAAGTTAAAAGAATTCAAGGTAGATGTCCCACACGACACACGAACCATATTGTTGTTAGTATTGGCACCCCATTGTCAGAATGTACTAGAATGGCAGCAGATAGAAAGACGTGGAGAAACATTGGAAAAATCAGTTAATAGCTTCATGATATCACGATACGTGCATCAGGCTAACGACTAAGAAGAAGATGAAGAAACATTGACAATAAAAACAAAACTGAATGTATCTTCTATCATGGAGCTACTAACACTTTGCATAGACAACACTTATTTTAAAGTAAATAATGATTCTATAAGTAAAATTGCGGATTAGCCATGGGCTTAGGCTTACCTCCATTATTAGCAGATATATTCATGGAGTATTTCGAATAAAACATTGTTTACAACAAGACAAACAACCCACAATAGGGTGAAGATATGTAGATGATGTGTTCTCCATTTGACCTCACAGAAGGTCAAATGTGACCTGTATTCTGAATCGAAGTTTACAGAAAACCAATCCACACCAACAGATTTTTAAATTAACACTTAAACCACAACGTCAACATAAAAAAAAGAATTATAAAATCATTATATAATAAATCCCGAAACACCTGCTCCAATGAAAATGCATTTCAGGAAAAAAAACTGCTAACAAAGGTTTTGGAAAAAAATTACTGCCCATTGTTATTTATAAACAAGAGATTTCAAGTGTATTCCGACAAAAATGTAAAAATGAAAAGACTCGTTTTAAAAAAGGTGTTATGTTTTTAGGTTTTGCATTTTTGCTGAATTTTACAAATTTTGAACTATATTCTTACGTTAATTTTAGATTTAACTCTGTTTGAGTCCTTTTAGTATCAACAATTCTAACAATAACAAGATTAATTACAAAAGCTATTTTACATCAGTTATCAATGCAAGCATGCGATAAGAGAGGGTAAAATGTAAATAAAAAATATTCAAAATTAATTTTAGCAAATGTTACGGTATATACCTAAGTAAAAAATAAATATTTTTAATTACATATTTAATTACCACAACAACCAGCCGCCGCATTTTAATATCTTAAAGTAGAACTATTAAAACATACAAATCTGGGCGTTCTAATATATTTCTTGTTGCATCCATAATTTACAAAAATGTGTTGTATTATTGCAAACCCTTCTTATCCAAACTAAAAAACATTGGCGACACCAAAACCATGGCATTGATTATAAACCACACCCTAGATAGCTCACCTCGTGGTAACCGAAAGACGTATCAACAACTAGATGGCGCCATTCGAAAACCGTATCGAGATTTCTCATTCTCTCTCTGACTTGCGAGGAGATATAAGTAGTGTCAGGGCCGAACTTACCCTATAAGTGTATTATCTGTGATTTGTGAGAAGTTATAGCGGAATTTTATAAAAAAAAAGGATTTTAAATAAAATGGCCTCTGTAACGCATAAGTGTGTTTACGAGGGATCTTTTGAAAAAAACAATGGAACAAATAATAATATATCTGTCTTTAAATTTCCCCTGAAAGACGTAGAACGCACAAAAATTTGGCAAAGAAATTGCGGGAATATTGATATTTTATTGATGGATATCAGTGACCTGAAACAGAGGGTAATTTGCCAGCATCATTTTGCAGTGGAACATATTTACCAAAGTGGCCAAAGAAAATTATTAAGGAAAAATGCAGTTCCTCTAAAATTTATACAGTTAGCAACTGATTTAGGTGAGTACTCAACTTTGGAAATATTTTTATGTTTGCCTATTGCGCTTTGTCAATGAGAATAATACTGTTAAAATATATTTTATATAAAATCAGTTGATATTGAGTGATTTATATATTTTTTATACAACTAAATTAAAAGAGATTTTTTTAATATGAATGCGTTGTTAGTATCATCATCATCATCATCATTGGGTATATACCAAAAGTGTTAGTGTGTGATCAAGCATCTAATAATAGAGCTTTATTTAAGCTGTTAGGCGCATGTAAGGATCAGCCTGCAATAGAAATAGGAAATCAGAGGATTTTCACTGTATTTGATACACCCCACATTAAAAAGTCTAAGAAATAATTTTCTTAACAAAAAGTTGACGTTTTTTGCCGATTCTAAACAAATATCGTGGCAAGATATTGAATACACATACAATATCGATAGAACCGATGTGAGAGCACGATGCATGGTGAAAATAACAGACGTTCATATAAACCCTAATAATTTTCAAAAAATGCGTGTAAAATTAGCAGCCCAAATTTTTTCCAACTCAGTTGCCTCAGCAATATCAACAGCTATAGCTGTAGGGCAGTTACACACCAAAACGGCTCCTCATACTACTGAATTTTTGAAAATTATAAATAATATTTTTGATGATTTTAACAGCAAATATTGTAGTGATAGTAATCCAAACAGAAAGCCAATGTCAACTTTAAGCAAGTCAACTCAAAACTTAAAAGCAGGTTTAGAATATTTTAAAAAAATTCAAGTTTTTGAAGATCAGAAAGAGAGAAATAATATTCACTGTCTACACGGCTTTCAGTGGACAATTTTGTCAGTTTTATGTTTGTGGGAGGAACTTCAAAAATATAATGTGTCATATCTTTTAACATCTTTTCTGAACCAAGATCCTCTAGAAAATTTTTTCTCGATTGTCCGCAATAGGGGTGGTTACAATCCAACACCTAGTGTTAGTCAGTTAAGAATTGCCATTAAGCATAACACAAATATTAAACTAAAAATTGCTTTAGACAATGGAAATTGTGAAATAGCACAAACTGATAATTTAGATTTAACCCACGAAGTAACCAGCGTCGAAATGTCTGACAAGTCCATTGAAACCGAAACAGTTCATGTAGAAAAATCTTTAGACAAGCAAAAGGAAAATAATGACAACCAAATTTTAAGCACGGCAAATTCCAGCAAATCTAGCATAACAAATTTAGAAACGTGTGCTGTTACATATGTCGCTGGTTATATTTACTATAAGATTATAAAGAATTTGAATTGTATTAAATGCCAGGAAGATTTGCTAAAAGACAATAAAATTCTATTACAGAAACACGAACTAATGTTACTTTTCAGAGATTATGGCGCAAAAGAAGAAATAAAGTTTCTTCAGAGGCCATCAGATTTGTTTGTTACTATTACTACAATATTGTTAGAAAAGTTTGACGAGGCTTTTGATTTATTTAAAGTAGATAATACAGTTTTTGAAAAAATTGAAACCTATGTGACTAAGCATATTTTATTAACTACTAATTGGCTTGAAAGCTGTGAAGACCATAAAAGAAAAATTATAAAATTCTTGGTAAAAATTAAACTTTTAAAAACTTGTCAGTGGTATAACGTTAATGAAAGTAAACAAAAAACTAAAAGGGAAAAGATTCACAGAAAATTACTTATTTTCGATAAAAGTAAAGGTAAATAAACTTCAAAATGTAAAAATTTGACAAATAAACATCAAAAAATTCAACAGACTGACAGCCACAAAAGTAAACAAACCAGAAACATCACAAATTGTACTTAAAATAAATATGAAAACGTCTTTTTTCTAACTATATCTTTGACACATGTGTGGTTTATAATCAATGACCATGGTGACCTACCACATACTGTGGCATTAGAATATTTTATCAAAATTTTATAGACCTTGGCCTTTAAGTATCTCAGGAAATAATTAATATCCGAAGCATCAAAATTGGAGCGTAAATTTGAATAAAGCAACGATTTAATGATGAATCATGATGACAAGACTGTTAAATCAAGATAATACTGTCTGATATTGGACAGCAATTCAATAAAGAACTTATTGTTTATGGTAGCTATAATTCTTACAAGTAATATACGATAAAGAGATTTCTGTATTCTGTAAATATATAATTAACCCAGGTTATAATAAATCATCGATTATGTTGCAGCTGAAAAACGAGGTTAGAAATGAGCGAGAAATCAGTCCAACGGAGAAACTATCAATAAATAATTTTTGCAAAAATGAATTATTTAACTGTACTAGTAGTATATTCACACGCGTTCTAGAAATTGATAATGTTGTGCACACTTTTTCGCATTTATTTATGTTGAAAAATTAGACAACTTTGTGTAAGTTACAACGGATAAATTCATAAGTAAGTTTATTAGATTTGTAAACGTTTTCTCATTATAAACAAACCCAATGTTTTGTTTGTTTATAAACAAGCCCAGAAACTGTTTTGTATAAATAAACGCGAAATATATTAGGAATGTTTAGTCACACACCCAGTATAGCTCAATTTATTATCCTAATTTCGAGTGTATACTGAAATTATGTTTTTAAATATTGTGCGATAACTAAAAATATAGTTCGTTGCAAGATATGTCGAATTCATCGAGTTAGAATCTAACTCGATGGTCGAATTTAATCTTCTATAAAGGTATAGTTGTATACAGGGTCGGACTTATATACTGATACATTTTATTAAAATTACTTCAATCTCATAAAGTAAAAGAAAAATACATATAAGTAATACTTTTATATTAAAATATATATTTAACATAGTCAAAAAATACAAAAAAAATTAAACTTAACTATCGTCTACTTTTAAATCGGTATCACTATCATCGCTATCGTTTTAATCTATAACTACTCTATTTATAATGTTTTGGAACTGTAAGTATTTTTCTTCTAGTTTTTTGACATGTTCTATACATTTTTTCCAATTATCTGCTGTAATAATATTACATTCGGTCTAAATTAAATCTACAGTCGAAAATGATTTAGGAGAATTATTATTTTTCCTCACATTACTTTTTAATTGAGACCACAACAATTCTATTGGATTGATACACAATAGTAAGGAGGTAATCTTAATACTTTACGACCATAATTCTCAGCTAGCCTGTCGATAACATAATTTTTTTTCACGTTTAACTGATTTTAATAGTTCTGCCAGTTGTTTTTCATGTATTTCATGTTTTGATAAAAATTCTTGAATTTCAGCTTTGTTTCAATTAGTGTTTGGAATTTTACTCTTTAGTCTACAATGATACGGAGCATTATCCAAAATAATAACGCTATTTCTTTTAATTTCAGGTAGTAATTGCTGCTCAAACCACTTTTCAAACAAAGTACTGTCCATATCTTAATGATAATCTAAGCGACAATCATTACACTCTTAGCAGAGAGTGATAAAGCATCTTCTACCCATCCTGATTCTCCCCCACAATGTAAAATACAGATTCTCTTCCCTCTAGAGGGAGGAACATTGGTGACGCAATTTTTACTACCATCGTTCCAACATTTTTTAATGTTGGATGTTTTTAATAATCTAATCTCCACTTTATTAAACGGCTGGATTCCATAATTGCCTGCCGATTATTCACTATTTTAAACATAAAACCATTAGATTTTAAAAAACTCCAAAAAGTAGTTTTATGACACTCGGAGATTATTTCTTTGTTTCTTAATTCACTCAAAAGTTTATTTAAAGTTGGTAAGTTATTCACAAAATACATATTGTTACGATAAATTCTGACCCAAAACCGTAAACATATTTATTACTAATATTCTCATTTATTCACGTATTTTCTAGGTAATGTCTACCTGACACACGATGGGTCCCCCTCCGCTATAAAAACAACAATCGAACTTTCTGGAGACGAGCCGATGTAAAAATACCAGTTGAGACCATTCGCCGCTCTGTCTAATCAAGAAGGCCATCGACTTTTCTAGTCTAACGGTATTGGGTATATAACAGGACCTTTTTGGAGAAAACGGGCAGTCAGAAAAGAAGATCGCGACGCGTTTCAAATGTAACGTTCGTATAGATAAATTATGTAATTATTAGTCAAATAAATTGTTGTACAGTGGTTTAATAATTGATATAAATTATCGTGTTTTAGTAAATTAAAATAAGAACAATAAATTAGAATTAATAAAGACATAACAATATGATATATTGTTTCCCGTATAGCTGATAAATGAAAATTCGGTAATACTCGATGGGCACTAGAATCCTTTCCTTTTTTCGCAACACTGGACCGTCTTTTATAAATAAGTTCGTAAACAGTGGATTATGGCACTTGTGTCAAAAAAGCCGTTTTTTCAATTGCTTCTGATTTAACCATCGTCGAAAAGAAAAAAATATGTAATTTTACTTTTTAAGGAATTCTGCTCGGAATTCTGTGTTTTTTTTGTGAATTAATTAATCGGTAAATATGATTAACCTTCCTAATACCGGGTGGGGCGAATCCTCGCCCCAGGTCTAACGTTTTTATTAATATCTGTAATTAAGTTTAATCAATCGCTTTGACGGTTTAGGACATTGGTAGTTGATGTATTAAGAGCACAAATAAGTAGTTAAACCCAAAATACCGAGAACAGAAAATTAAATATTCTCGTCGGATTTCGCGGAAATGTATGTGGTATCGAGTGTTTTCACGTTCTAAAAATCTGATTTTATCAGTATAGACGAAAGTTTTGGAAAATGGTTACTAATGACTGTACTAATTACTTGCCATGATGAGCAGTGAGTCAGACAGGGATGCGTGCTTTCTCCATTTCTTTTTAACATAGCAGTAGACTATTTTTTCTCCAAACTAGACTCCGACAGAGGAGGGATACAATAGACGTTAACCAGATGCCTAAGCGATCTGGAATACGCCGACGATATCTGCCTGTTAGGACAAAGGTTCCAAGATGTGGCTGATCAATTGGAAACACTCCAGTGAAGCCAATCAAGTAGGTTTGAAAATCAATATTAGTAAAAGCAAATCCATGAGAGTAAACGCAAGAAACAACACGCTATTTACTATCAACAACATGCAGATTGAAAATGTGGAAAACTCTACGTATCTTGAAAAGTGTCAGACAAAGATCCACATATTCCAGTCAAATGTCTGTTCTACTCCACGGATGTGAAACCTGGAAAGTGACAAAAACCCTTACAGATAAACTGCAGGTCTTTATTAATATACGTCTACGACGAATTGTTCGTATTTTTTGGCCTAATATCATCAGAAACGAAGATCTACTACACCTGATAGAACAAAAAATGGGTAGAACGTCAAATAAAGTTCAGAAAGTGGGGTTGGATTGGTCACACACTCAGAAAAAATAATTCCAGTATTGCAAAGATTGCCCTAGAGTGGAATCCCCAAGGAAGAAGAAAAAGAGGTCGCCCAGTACAAACTTGGACGAGATAAGAGATCAAGGAAAGTCTTGGAATGAGGTGAAGGCCTTAGCGCAAAATAGAACCCGGAGGCGCGTTTTCACTGAAGCTCTATTCTCCACTTAGGAGTTCAAGAACCTTATAATTATATTTAACTGACCATAAACGGTCAGCTGCCAAACTGGTTTTGTTTTGTTGTTAACACTTTACTGCACAAATGGCGGCAAATTCAAATCTTTCGTCAATTTTGGGGCACCTTATATAATATGCAATACAAAGCTAAGTTTTTTAGTTTTTAGCGTCACTGCTCTTTTATTTTTGTTATATTAGAAAATATTTTTGATATCCTGTTAATATTTAAGTATTGCTATTTCTATATTTTTGGTGATTAGGTGTAAGCTTGTGGAAATAAACGCGTTATTGTTTTTTATATATCTATTGTTGTTCATTTGCTTAAATCAAGATATGTGATTATTGAATTGTTTGTATTTTGCTGATTGTCTTCCTAATGGTGGACCATTGTTTGTCGATTTCATGCATTGTATCTACGGCGGTAATAGCCGGAATATGCATGCATCATAAAACTGTATAAATAAAAAACAACATAATAATCCGTATGTGGACATACAATAATGGGAAAACACATGCAACTGTACATTTGCATAAAGCAATGGGAACATGTGCTCGATTTAAATTTGTTTTCAAACCCACTCCTACATGAACATGATTTTAAATTCAGTATTTACATCATATTGTTTGTACACGTAATCAAAGAATTATATTGAATGGAAGCCTTGTTTTGTTTATTTTGTATAATAATACGCTGTTTTGGTGAGTTCAGAATAACTTTATTTTTATTTAGTTGAAGGTCCTCTTAAGTCTAAGGTTATAATATTCACTTTATCATGTGTCACTTTCGAAAAAAAACTATTTTTTGGAATTTATTGTGTGACTTTTATGGTATACAAGGTTGTACATTTTTTTAGCTTAATAAATGCACATAAATGCTTAATATACCTACGCAAAAAATTTTTAATAATTTTCAACAACGTATAAATTCAAAATAGCGGATTTCCTGTGACTGTCCCAAAATTAAACTAAAAAAAAACAATTTCTATAAAGAAATGACTGAATGGCAGCAGTTTAACCCTGCTGTACCGTTCGAGTCAACTATTCAAATGTACTGTTCGGGTCAATATGACCCAACTATGGTTTACGGTCCTTAATCGAAATAAAATAAGCTAGTGGTGCTAAACAAAACTTTATTAACAAAAAAATTATATTAAATTAAACAAAAATTATGTTGCTAATGTAAATTAAACCTTATTAACAAAAATAAAAGTTATTTTTTTCTTTCCCAGAAAAGCCTAAGAACAAATACCTACAAAATTTAATTTATTTTACAACTGGGACAGTAATAAAAAGAATGGGTTTTGCAGTTTGTGACATATACAACATCAAATATCGTTTTTAGAGCAAAATTTACAGCGTACTCGTTTAGCAGGCGGAGTTGGATTGTCCATAGTCGGTTCATTAGAATTTCCATTTTCTCTACTTGCTTCTGTTCGCGTTCTTTTTACCATCCACAAGGAAACTAAGTTCCTGTAGTTGGCTGTATACCATATAATAAAATTTTTTTCCAATAAAATCCTTTATAAAAAGGTATATAAAAATATAGGTATATATACCTTTTTATAAAGGATTTTATTGGAAAAATTTCTTTTTATCAGTTCTTTTGAGTCTTTAGTTCTTGGTAAATTTTTCCTGGAAAGGATAAGTGGTTTCAACAGTGTTTTTCCTAATTCCTCAAGAAAAATTCGCCGTTTTGTTATTGTTATTGATGTCCATAAAACGAACGCGTTGTAGGCAGAAATGTCCAGCATATTATAAAAAACAATCATCGGCCAGCGATTTGTCTTCCTCTTACATGTATATGTACCAACAAGCTGATCTAGAGTATCCACTGTTCCCTTACTGGAATTGTAATCTAAAATAATTGGTGCCTTGCGTGAAGTAAAAAGACGAACTATGAGCTTCTTTATTCGCAATTTGAGCTGGAATGTCTGACTTATTTTTTCTTATAGTTCCCAGCATTGTATTTTTTCTTTTTAGAAGAAATTGTCCTAAATTGTATGATGTAAAAAAGTTATCACAAGTAATATTGTGGCCTTTCAAATCACTACACAAGTCGCACACCACTCGCATTCCCTGATTCCGTTCCGGTGCGGCACCTGCTTCCTTTCCTGTATAGATCTGCAATTTTAGAGCATACGAACTTTTACTGTCACATAAAACCCAAAGATTTATTCCATATTTCGCTGGTTTGCTTGAAATGTACTGTTTGAAGAGACAGCGGCCTCTAAACGCAACTAATTGCTCGTCGACGGTAACATTTGGGTTAAAAAATTTTGGTAGATTTTCTACTCATTTTTTCCAAATTTCACGTATTGCAGCAAGTTTATCAGTACGTCTCCTATTCTGTCTAGTAGTCTTGTTATCAAAACGTATTTCTTGCGAAATTTTTGTAAATACTTCCAGTGACATTGTTGCTCGAAATACATTACGACCCGTTTCTTCATTCCACAAACTTTTAGTTGATTCGATTTTAGTTGATGATTTAGATATTATTTGATAATAACTCCAGCTAACAATAAAAGACCAATTTTGCGTACATGCGTGCACATGCGTACCTTGTAACTCCTGAAGCATTATAATAATATTGGCCGTGGAAAAACGACCGGGTTGATAAGGAGGATCGAGAGACCACTTGATATTATCGTCTTTTGAAGGAACTGTTACAGAAGGTTCTATAGGATGTTGTACGTAGAATGGAACAGCAGAATCATCACTACTTTCTTCCTCACTCTAGTTCTTCGATGCGACATTATCAACATGCAAACATAGACTAAAATTTGAAATGTAAAATATAAATGAATGCGCTTGGCATATCAGCACAGTTTAACCACAAAAGTTTCTTTTTTATACTATGATATCAGTGTCCTATCAGCCTACCACTTATCTATCACCCCCACTTCCTTCTACGTGGCATGCCCTTCTAAATGACATCGTCCAGCTACACTACACATTTTTTACAAGTTCTAGCTTGCAGAAACATGTTTCTATTTATAGACGTACCTGACTGACAAGCTGTTAGAAAATATATAAAATACTGCCAACTAACACAGGTAATTTTTAACGATTTAAATACGTGGGTCCTATTGACCCGAACATACTATAGGTAACAATTTAATTTTTATCAAAAAAATTAGGAAGTTGATTTTTTATCTCGTATGCAATTGAAAGAACTCATATTAGGAAATAAAGTTACGAAACAATAAAACATTACGCCGCGTAATAATTTGCAAAATAAAAAATAATTTTTTTTGGGTCAAATAGACCCGAACAGGACAGCAGGGTTCAAGACAAAATTTTCGAATTTTTTTTGTTTTACAATTTTTTTCGGTTTGACAACCGAAAAAGGTAGAAAGAAACAATGCGCTACCCAAATGTGTGACAAATACGTGGTTAAAATATGAGAAGGATCCGTCAAATAGTTATTGAGAAATCATGGTCGCCGTATGTAAAAAGTGATTTTGAGAAAAACGTGTTTAAACATTTCATATAGAATTTTTCATATAAAAATCAATGCACGTCATTCAAGATTTACGACGTCAGAACCACACAGCGTTGCCAAAACATCAGAATTGTTAATAAGTGAGGAATTTTCAATATGTCAACTATTTAAGAATAGAGTAGTCAATTGGATTTTTAAAATGAAAAAAATCACATTTTTAAAATTTCTTTTTTTACTTGTCAATAATGTGGAAAATGAGATGCGTTTAATCCATAATATTATAAAAGATTACATAAAAATGTATAATTTTAAGACATTTCAAAACTCAACTATTATAGTGAGTCACTAAATAAACCAATAACTTTTATTATGTAATATTGCATCTAAATTAGGGAGAATTCAGTGTGACATTAACAAGGACACAGAAGCCTGTGGGATAAAAAGGAAATAGAAATTGGTCTATAAAATAAACAAGAAGTATCGTGAAATGAATTGACAGAATTGCTAGAATGTAGAATGGACAGAAAGCTTAACTGATTAAATTCAATCAAAAATTTAATACATATACAAATATAAAAAACATTTTATTAAGTTTTCCCTCTGAAGACTTCGTTTGGCTTTTTCCTGGATCACGTCTATCTGTTCTACCTTTCCTCTGACAAACTTATTAATTTCCTCCTGATGCCTTAATTTGATAATTGAAGTTTCTCCCAAAAATTTTCACATACTGGTCTTATACTTACATTATAATTTATTTGGATCTAAAGGACTTTATCTGAAATTGCCCATATAACTTAACATTTTTCTTAACCTTCTCTTCATTTTTTATCGATTCTGCCATTTTGTGAGCTTTTGTTATAATCCCATCTTGATAATTAATGTGCCTTAAATTGTATGATTTTATATTTTATGAGATAATTAACAAACTCTGTCCCATTGGCTTAAATTTTAATAACAAATCCATAAATGGATTTTCATTACTGCTTCTTTTGTATTGTATTGTATAATATTCCGATATTGTATAATATTCCAATTTTTTACATGACATGTTTCCAGGTACCCTTTTTGGTTGATTGCCCATTATCTTTGCACGTGCATTGTAATATTTTACATCATAATAACTCATAAAATGTTCTGCATGAATTTCAGCCTGCATCCTATTCTCCTCCTGGGGTGCCTTGAGGTCCTTGAGGTGCCTTGAGGAGGCACCTCAAGGGTTTTGAAAATTATCCTTACTTATCAGTCATACATTTTCACTACTCGTATAATACTAATCGTATAATACATACCTACCTAAAAAAACTTATTGAACTTGTTAGTCTAATCTGTTTGACAGTAAGAAAGCAACTGAAAATTCTGCATTTCTATTATTTTTAATACCCACCACCGTTAAATCCATCGCTCTCTGGTTTAAAGGCAACATCTTTTCTTTTGGGTCCATCATGTTGTTCTCCTAAAAAAATAAACCACCAAATATATATATATATCTATAATATATATAAGAAACTAACATTTATTTACCTTCATTATAACTTTAATCACTGTCTTGGTTGCTGTATTAATTATAACGGTGTCTACTTTACCAGAGACTTTACTTCCAGTCATATCGAGTATTATTTCCCTTTCATACAATTTTTTAGTTTCTTTCACAATGTTATATAGCATTTTTCCATGCTTGAGGAGAAATTGTTTGGAGTGCTTCACACCATATACTCAAACATTTTTTATTTAATAACATAACATAACATAACAATAAACATTTAATAGTTGTTCAATCTGATCCTAAAGTTATTCGATATCCCTTGTCTTTACTGTGAGCTGTAGATTTGTATTACATTCATTATAACTTTTGGAATATGAAGTTTTTTTATTTAGTTTAACGTGTCTTGACAACGGAGGTCATTGACACAGGTACAGTAATTCAAAGTTTTTAAACATTAGACTAATTAAAGTAATTAACAGATTAAAGTATTTTACAGACTATAACTAATTTATGTTACAGTTTTTTTTCACCTTGTCTTTATTTTTAACATTGTATACACTAAATTTGATAATGCAACTGTGAAGTCTTCAAGAAATTTATCAGTCTTCCGAAACTACTTGAGAATTTAAAAGCTCCTCCAAACTACCGTTTAGGTCGTTAGCAGTACGGCTGTGTTGGTAATGTCAGCATTCCGATAACATGTGTTTGATAGTGACTTAGGCATCATTACAGTGAATATATAACGGTAGATCTTCAAAGGACATAAGATAACCATGAGTCATGCTTGTATGTCCTATCCTTAGTCTTCGCATTATAACCTTTTCTTGATAGAGATACCCGGAAAAGAGGATTACTACTGCTAGGTAGAACATTTAACTTTTTCTTTTTGAGAACTGGATTTTTGCATACTCTGAGATAATCTTCTTCCCAAGTATGATATACAGTTTTATATAATAAATTTAATAACTTTAGGTCGCTCCAAAGTTTAACTTTATCAGGAACTATGTTGCGTGATGCTGCTTCCTTTGCGGAAAAATCAGCCTTCTCATTACCCTCGATGACAACATAAGTTACTATAATTGTCACTATATTGTAACGTAACTTGTCTGGATGGGAAATGGGCAACAATAAGTGTAACGTAACTTGTCTGGATGGGAAGGGGGGATGGAAATAGAAGAAAACAGGTTCAAGTAAGTTCACCTTGCAAACCAATTTCTTTTATCTTTCTTCTGGCAATGATTTCTCTATCAACCTTATCGGCTGTTAAAAAATTTATCTCGAATGTAGACACATTGTGTTTCTAAAGATACAAAACTAAGTTAGGGATCAATGTATTTCTTCACAGAAAAAAATAGGGTCTTTACTTTCAGTAAATAAAGCAACATAAAAAACAGGATGCTAGATTCTGAACAGAACTTAGCTTGATAAGTTGGGTGACAATTAAAGAATGAAATGAAGAAGAAAATCTGGTCCCACGTTGGGCGCCAATAAGTGTAACGTATCTTGTGTAACGGATGGAAAGTGGTGGATGAAAAGAGAAGAAGTAAATCCAGGTGCAAGTTAGTTCACCCTGCAAACTGGCGCTCAGGTGTTTTGAAGGACACAATGCTGAGCTTTGGGACGTGGGTTGAATAATCTTGCTTGTGGAGAGCAGTTACCATTACCCGGCCATCTGACCTCACTAATTCCGAGAATATCGATTTTCAGTCTGGCCATTTCTTTTTCTAAATTATGTAATATGCCAGCTTGAAAAAAATTTCTTACGTTCTACGTTCCAACTTTTAAATTACTCACATTCTTAGCCCCCTCTGACTATCAAAAGTCCACCGCGGACTGAAGGTCTTATCTTATATTTCGATTCGATCGGGGTAGTTTTCCATTGCTTTCTTCATCTCGGTCTAATTGTCATTAAATCTTCTAGGCTCCAATAATAGACCGACCCAGTATGGATCTCTTACGATCTATCTTGGTACTGATGTTGCTGCTGCCCGATATCAGAGTAGGATATGTGAGGGAAACTTTGGTAATTAGATGGTAGAATGAGTCTAGGACATAATTTGTCCTAGGTATCAGGGAATTGGGAGATAATTATGGCTCACGTGGACAGGGTCGCATCCCCGAAGTAGATCTATCTTCTACTGGTAACGTTTGGTTATATGTATATATCTAACATTATTAAATTATATGCCGATATTTTATAATACCCGTTTGCTTAAAATACTATCTTGTGCAACAATAATATAAAAGGAGAGGTTATTTGTTATTTATATTAATACAAACAATATAATTGAATTATTTTCTAAACTTTGTATGGATATATTGCCCTCGGTCTAAATGCGTTCAAAAATTACGTGTATTTACAAACAACACATCAAGTATACCTATTCAGCTAAACCTTCGAATCTGCCAATCAGTAATAACTCAATTCTCCCACGACCGTTTTACGTGACAGCAGAAAGGTTGTTAACATTTTTTTGTTGGGCAATCTTTGGTTTAATACGTATATTAGAAGCAATTTATAATTTACCATTTCATTCTGATCGCAGCTGCTGAAATGTTTCGCGTGTTTGTCTTCCATTTAAATTGCGAAAGACATTAATCCCTCCATGAACGTGCATATAATATATATTATATATATATATATATATATATATATATATATATATATATATAAATATATATATATATATATATATAAATATATATATATATATATATATATATATATGTCTTCATATCAATGCGAGATCCGTTTGTATCATAAGCTATACAAGATGAGATCCATTTTGCAAGGCGAGATCCGATTTTGGATCTCACCTTGTATTCACGTGTATATAGTGATATCCCGATGTAACAATGATGGGGGTACAAGGAAATCGATTTTTGTCTGGATCTCATTTTGCACCCCTTTTGACGAATTTTATATTGCAGTAGTTCCACGAAATTCGCTGTAGAGGTCAGGGCGAGTGATCCGTTGTGTATATGCTAAATATACATTTTGTAGACAACCCGAGATCCGGTAAACTTGGCAACATCGCAAATGAATTTTACAGTCAGCTCTCTCTCTCCCCTCGGCTTATTTCTGGTTTGAATAATAATATTTACATTATTAAAGAGCTCTGTCGAGAAAGGCGATTGTCAAATATCTCGAGAACTAGACGTCGCATCGGAATATTGTTTATTTGTAGTATTATTTTTTTACAATTTTTCTTATATATCTTCTCCATTGTTCGTTTTACAAAAAATGTTAAAAAGTTATTTTAATCGCTTTTAAAAGACCTATAAAATAAACCCAACCGCTTTCAATTTAATTGAGAGTTATTAACACAAATATATTTTGCATATCATTTATAATTAAGGGACCAACTATGCTGTTCACGTACTATATTGAGATTCCAAGGGAATATTTTTCAATATATGTAGTTCATTTCTGCTAAACTTGGACACTGTACCTATCTGACCCCCAGGTTTTTCCTCCACCCCTTCACTACGTCTGACATACGCAGTGAAGGCTTATGAACTTTACGTTGGGCGATTTGGGTAATAAACAACACTCTCCGTATCTACATGGTTGTGGTTAGGCCACCTAAAATCAAGGGGTAGCTAGATAGCTTTTCTCCCTAATTACTTTACTGAGTTTACTTTGGTGTTAGCATTACTTTGGACTGTTGTCCCTAAAAAAGTGTGTGCCCTGCACGGAGAGGCACCAACCTAAGTTGGTGTCCCTCCGCACAGGGAAAGTGTATGTTCGGTCACTCAGCTGCCGATTTGGCAAAATTTAATTTGTTCTCCTCGCCAGCTGGGCACCCGACTGGTCTGGCCACCGAGCCCATGCTTGTCGCACATGTCCTCGATGCTCAGAAAATCGCGGTGCTGGTCTCCCAAATAGACCTGCCTTAAGGGCCTAAGCCAAAATTTTGGCTGTACGAAGAGAACTTAAGGTTCTCTTTGTACTCTCGCTTGGTGCATATGTGTGTGCGACAGGGTCAGTATCGCGCAGATTGTGGATTGAAAACCCGGAAAACTATGAATAGGTACTAAACTATTCCTTGCCACTATAATTTATTCGCGGTGTTAGAAGTATTCCCGATTTTTATACTAATACTAAGACTAAAACTAAGATATTTTTTTTGTGAGCAAGGCCTGGTGTCCGGAACTCTAAAATGCCAAGACCCCAGTTCTTATCTTTTTTTTTCTACTTCTAACCCGCGTTGCCTTTGACTACTCTGTGCCTATTTCAATACTCATTTGTCTTTATGCTATTGGGACATATCCAGCTATCTGTTGTTTAGGTCGTCTCTGTGTCGTCCTGATATTTGCATCATAATCCGTTAGCTCTCTCAGTTTTCTGTCGGGGTGGTTTCTTATTTCGTTGAAGATCTCGTATGCCTTTTCGTTCATTGTATGAAGGATTCTTTTCTGCTTTGTATCTCTGTATAGGTACCTTAGTGGTACATATCTCGGTACGTTTAGTGCTTCTCGAATTAGCTGGTTTTGTGCTACTTGTAGTTTCTTCCTGTTTGATTTACAGGTATGTCCCCACGCTGCTGATGCGTAAGTTAACGTTGCTACGATTATGCTATTTGCTACCCTTATTTTTGTGAATAAATTTAGCTTGCTTTTCCTGCCTATTAATGAGGCAAGTTGTATCAAGGGTCACTCCTAGGTATTTAGCTTGATTGCTTCATTCTACGTTTTCATTAGCTAGACTTAGTTCCATGTTTGGTATTTGTCTCCTTTTTCTAAACATGACGGCCTGTGTTTTTTCCGGATTGAGTGTTATTTTCCACTTTATACACCATGCATGTAATCGATTTAGAGAGCGTTGTAAGTCTCTTGTTGCGAAATTTACGTTTCTATTGCTTGTTGCAATTGCCGTATCATCTGCGTATAGGCTGAGCAGTGTTTTGTGATCACTGGGTGTGTGTGGAATCGCCTTCATTTATTGATTTTATTTCGTATTGTTGCCCTATATTATGTAGAATTGCTAAGTCTATATGCGAGGGAAGTTCTCCATGGAAGCATGTTGGGTCCATTGGACCCGCTACAGTGGTGTTGTTTTTGTTTTCGAGATAGGCACGGAGTCGTCTGCCGTTCGCATTTGTCAGTCTATCAAACCAGTTGGGCGTAGTTCAGCTTTAAGTGCTTCTATCATAGTATTAATGCCATACAAATCTTGTAGAGGAATTAACAATCTGCCTAATTCACGAATTTGATTTGAAACAGCACTTCTTATATGGGTACTTTTATGCTTTCTTAAGTAATCTTCCGCATATTGTCATATTATTACATCTCCCTTTCCATTTAATGAAATTCGATCAGCCTGCATCGAATTAAAAATTTCAGATTTCAATCTTAATTTATCCAAAAATCTCTTTCGAGATTCTGTGAATGAAAGCATGGTTTGGCCTTCACTTGCATATTTAATTCCTGCTTTGTTTTCCTTATTATAATAACATTTTTTTGCATGTCGCTTCAGGGATTTTTGTTTATATAAACCTTTGCAGTATATACAGGGTAAGTAATCTGCTGATACAGTATTAGAATTTGAAAAAGACGAAGGTCTCTGGACAGGTCTAATGGTATCGGCTGCATGCAAATATGAAAAATTCCCCTGCTTTCTTAGGAGATCTAACATATGCTTTCTAGCAATATCTCTTTTGGGTAACATGGTTATTTTTAAAACACTCTCCTCTTTAGGATGTTTTCTAAAAATATGCCTCGAAAAAGTTGTTACGTCCAAACTGCAGTATAGGCAGCGGTCTCTCTTGTTCCACACCCTTCCTTTCCGCAGACTACATTCTACACTTTTGTCCTTCGAAGTGCTGACCTATTAAAAAAAGAAAATAAATCAGTCTACTAAAGTCAAGGGAATTATTTAAAACAAATCACTGTGAGAAATTATTACTGACCAATATCTAAAAATTACAACATTTAAAAAGCCACAGCATAGTTAATTTAAGACAGAACAAATTTATTGACAAATAAGTAAATAATAAATTTTTGTCAGTCGATTTACTCTACTATATGGAACGTATTTACTCTTGTGCAAAACTAATATTTTTATGTAAAAACACGATTAGAATGTTACAATGATAGCTTTTCTTATACAGATAAACTGTTAAGTTTAAATAATTTCCCCTTTTTAATTTTGTACATAAATAATAAACAAAAATAGCTTTGAGAATAGAATTCAACAAATTCAATAAAACAGAGCATTTTAGTTATTCGGTTTATAAAGTTTATGTTGAATTATTTGATTATATACAGAAAAATTATAATCATTACTTACCTTCTGTTATCTTTGAATTTTGTTTCACTAATTCAACTAACCGCTGCTCTCGAGACATTTTTAAAATATAAAACACCGTAACCGCAAATAACTTTACTCGTTGAGTAGGAAATATGCAATACAAGACGAGCTCTGGTCGCTCGACTAATACCCTTTAGAGCTGGCAACAGTGTGGGATCTCGCGTTGATCGGAAAATATCTAAAATTTTGTATATAAGTCTTCCCCTTCCCTTTTCAGCTACGGATCTCGTTTCGCTTTTAATTTATCAGAAAAATTTAAGTTCAAAAATCTTTTCCCCTCTAAGTGTGTCATGATTAATATGTTAATTATAAAGATAGTTATGAACAATATACTCAAATAATTAATTTCCTATTGGTGGATCTCGGGTTGTCCTCGATTTAATTGGATCTCGCCTTGTTATGAAGACGTATATATATATATATATATATATATATATATATATATATATATATATATATATATATATATATATATGCATTTATATGCTTTAGAGTTTTTATTAGAGTTTTAAAAAAATGGAACTTTTCCACTTTAAATTCAAAATTTTCGTTGTGCCTTCTTTAAACAACGCGGAATATAGACGGAGTTTAAGGTTGATCTGCACCCTCAATTAATTTGTTTCTGATCTTAGAAATGGCTCTACTGCGGCATGCAGCTGTGGTAAAATTTTCAACTTAATTGTAGATTTCTACATGATGACTCTGTAATATTTATAAACCCTAACATAAATTACAGTTTTCTATCGCTATATCCATTGGCTGAGTTGCCAAATTGTGTAGACAGTAATTTTATCAAATACCTAATGAATGTAAGAAGCGAAGATATCTTTGACAATATCTTTATTTATAATATTTTACTACTCTCCACAACAACCACAACCACAAAAACTATGATATGATTTTTTATACAAACATTTAACATGAAACACTCAAAAGCAGTCAGAATTTGATATTCATACGGCAATAATTCACCATCAAAATATTAAATAATTAAAAATGTGACTTTCATCACAGTCACAACCAATAATTGTGGCTTAATCCCATAAAAAACATAATATTTAACTTAACCATGCCACAAGAAAGTAGTTTCAGAGCCTTGTTAATAAATTTTGTTGTACTCTGGCCAAAGTGTTATACAAAGTAATTGATAAGGCAACCCTATTGGTATGACGTTTTGTCCAACCAAAAAAAAACAAAAACGTTCTGTTATATTCCACTATGCACCATGGATACGACGTTGATCCTGTAACTGGAAAACCGGAAATCATATTAGCGTATAACAGCAAAAAAACGTTGTAGTAAAAGACGGTCTGTGGTTGTTTTGTACAGCCTTTTAAATATTACAACAATAAATTCCTTTGTTATTTACAATTGTAACATTCCAAATTCCACAAAGAAACGACGAGAAGTTTTGACAAATTTAGCATTTAGCCTTATGTACAACTACCAGAAGAATCGAAGCCAAAAAGTCTATATACCCAAGACAATAAGGATTCGACTAAAGGAGATCTGTCATTTGGATGAAGATGTCGTGCCAGTGCAAAGAACTCCGGGAGCAATTGGGAGGTGTGATGACTGTGGATGGAAAAAGAATCATAAAACGAAATATTTTTGTTTGATTTGTAAAAAGTATCTTTGTTTACCCACACAGTGGCCATAGTTGGTAAATATCAAGCTGGATTCACTCAAGAAAAATCAACAATTGACCAGATTCATTCAATAAGACAGATTCTCGAGAAAACATTAGAATTCAATATTGAAACCCATCACCTATTCGTCGACTTCAAGGCCGCATTCGACAGTGTCAAGAGAACAGTGCTATACCAATCAATGAATGCGTTTGGTATACCAGAGAAACTTATCCGACTAACGAGAATGACAATGTCTAACTTAGAAGCCACTGTTAGAATACAGGGAGAGAATTCTAAATCCTTTGAGATAAAGGATGGACTCAGACAAGGGGATGCTCTGGCTTGCCTCCTATTTAATATTGCCTTAGAAAAGGCAGTCCGCGATACACGAATTAGGGACGGCGGGTACTATTTACAATAGATCGATACACTCTGAGATAGCGCG
>NW_027312514.1:0-28954 GCF_040954645.1 Diabrotica undecimpunctata | reverse complement strand
ACGCGCTATCTCAGAGTAAATATGGTGCTGTCAAAATAGCAAGAGATAAGTCACAAATCGGCAAAAGAAGTATCGGACGACCATGCAAAAGGTGGAGTGACAATCTTCCATAGACGTATTAATCCGCCAATGAACAAGCAGAATTGCTTATATAGAGGACGAGAAAGAAGAAGACTTTAATTCCAAGACAAAACTTTCTCTTGGTATAATTTTTACGTTACTTAAAATTTTATCCAACTTCCGGGCTTCTTTTCTTCCCATCCAGGTTTAATTTACGTTAAAACACTTAAAATATTCATAATTTATCCAAGATAAATCCAAAAACAATCCTTCCGGCAGTCTAATTGACATATACATCATCATCATCATATAACGGGGGTCCTACGGCGATTGCCGCTTCCCGCATTTCAGCCTCCATCTTTTCCTATTTCTCCAATCTCCCTCTTCTAAGCCTCTAGATTGCATTGTTTTTGTAATTTTTTTTCTCCAGGAATTTGGTGGTCTTCCCCTTTTCCTTCTTTCTGGCGGAACATACATTAAGGCTTTCTTTGGCCACCGCTCCTCCTCCATTCTCATCACGTGACCATACCATTGTAATTGCCTTCCTTGTATTCTATCTGAAAGAGTATCTCTAATTCCTGTACGGTTTCGTATTTCCTCATTCCTGATTCTTTCCATTCTCGATACTCGACATGACCTTCTAAGATAATCCATTTCCACAACGTCTACTTTATCTCGTTCATTCTTTGTCATCGTCCAACATTCGGCACCATATGTGGTAATTGGTTCTACAATTGCTCTGTATACGCTAAGTTTGGTATGCATCTTTATTTTATTAGACCACAGTAATGAATTCAGTATTCGGATGCATTTTTTCCCTTGGGTTATTCGGTTTTGTACATCTATCTTAACTCTGCCATCTGCTGATATGATGCTTCCTAGATATTTATACTGGTTGCAGCCTTTTATGACTGCGTTTTTAAGCCTCAGATCTGTGGTATTTCCTCCAATTTTTAAATATTCTGTTTTGCTTATGTTTACAGTAAGCCCCCATTTGGCATATTCCTCAAATAATTTTCGATTCATATAATTTATATCTTCCTCATCGGTTGCAACCACCACCTGATCATCTGCAAACAACAATGTATACAGAGTTTCTTGTCCCACTTCGATGCCCATAAATCTACATTTATTTCTCCAATTCCTCAATGCTTCTTGGACGTATATTTTAAAGAGTGTCGGTGACAAACAGCATCCTTGCTTTAGGCCTTTAGTGACTTTAAATTCATTTGAGGTTCTGGTTCCAATTTTTACACAACTAACTGCATTTTCGTACAATTTATATATCGCTCGGATATACGTCGAATCCAATCCGGACCTTTTGAGGACCTCAAACATTTTCTTTAACGGGACACTATCATATGCTTTCTCAAGGTCTATAAATACCAAATGGGTCTCTCTACTTCTTTCGACACGCTTTTCAATTATTTGTCGTAGGATAAATATATTATCAAGGCAGGATCTCCCGGTACGAAAGCCGCTTTGTTCTTCAATATCTTGTATCTGTCTTTTAACCCTCTTCTTTAATATTCTGCCGTACAACCGGCCCACAGAGCTCGTCACACTAATACCTCTATAATTGGAACAGTCTCTTTTATTCCCTCTCTTATATATGGAGCTTATATAAGATTTATTCAAATCTCTAGGAATTTCCTGGTCTCCACACATACATTTATTGAAAAGACATTATTATTAATTGACATATACATAATATTGTTAATTTTCTTAAAGACTAAATGTAAATAAATACAATATAAATCGACATGTGATTAGTAACCATGGTATATAAAAAAAGTAAGTATTGACAATCTCCCCAATCCATCCCTGCGTCGTTAAAATTTTAACTTTGTTTTGTTCTTCTCGGTTTCTCCACTCAATACATATTTATGATTTAGAATGCTCCGAGATGCCACGCTACGCCATATCCTTCCTAGACGTGGAAAGTTTCCAATGTCTCCACCTGCTATTAATAGCCTCTGGTTGGGGTGATACTTACTTCCGCAATGCCGCACACCAATCGTATTAAGAATGAGATATTTTGTTTTTAACTTCAACTTCGCCAACGACACTTTATCGCCCGCTTTCGATTTATACTTGCATATTTTTAAAATATTCTTTGGAATTTGTTTTTGATATATGATTACGTGAGATCAAGGAGAAAAGAATTCTAAGAAATTAACTTTGACTTTCCGAATTTGCTTCGGATGAATCAACAAAATTAACATTTTTTAATACATAACATTATCTCTAATAATAATCTTTTTCTTCTTCTTCCTCTTTATAAGCAATTCTACTTGTTCATTGGCGGATTAATAACTCTATGGGAGGTTATGATTCCATCTTTTGTGCGGTCGCCGATACTTCTTCTGCCGATTGGTAACTTATCTCTTTAGCTATTTTGACGACACGGGTCTCCTCCATACTGCTTATGTGGTTATTCCATTCTTTTTACTATTTTGTTTCAGTTCATGTAAACACTGTACGTTACTTTTTCTTTTAATGTCTTCACTTCTCTTTCTATCTCTCAGCGTATTACCTATAACTCTTCTCAGTACTCTCATCTCTGACGATTCCAGTAGCCTTTGCATTGTGACTGTGCCGGGTCTTGTTTCTGAGGCATATGGCATTATTGGCACTGGCTTCATAAATTCTTGGCTTTATCTCAGTTTTAATGTGTTTGTTTCGCCATATAGTGTTATTAAGGCATTCTGTCAGTGTACTTGATCTTTTACTTTTTTGTCCAGGTCTGCATAGCTGGACAGTGTAATTCCCAGGTATTTTATTTCCATTCATGAATGTGTTGTCAAACCAATGATCTGATAATAGGAAACACATTCAGTGAACAAACCATTAACGACAAATAAACATTTGTGGCTGAAGAGAGAAATGCGAAAAGCTTAATCGACTATATAGTCTATACGAGAAACCTAGAACAAAATATAAAAAACATCTTAACGGAAAAGGAACCCGAACTATCTACACAACACAGGATGGTCACTGCAAAACTGGAGGATGAAAAATGGAGGAAGTGGAAAGAAAAGAGTACAAGAAAGTAAATGTAAACAAACTAAAGATAAAAAGTGTGCGAGAATGTGCGAGAGTGTACACGGAGGAAACTAACAAAAGACTGAGACAAATAGAGTGCCAAAAAGAAACATGGACAATGAAAGAAAGATGGAATACATACAGTGAAGTATTAAAGACAAAAGCAACTGAAGTGTGTGGAATAAAAAAATATAATAAACAGTTGAAAATGACAAGATGGTGGAATAAAGAAGTGAAGACAGAAATAAAAAAGAAGAAAATAGCATGGAAAGAATACATCGAAACGGGATTAGAAGAAGATAAAGAAAAATACTATAGGCATAGACGATTGGCAAAAAAGACAGTCACACAAGCAAAAGCAAGAACATGGAAAGAATTTGAAGAAGAACTTCAGGAAGAATATATAACAAATAATAGAAACTTTTGGACGACAATACGACACATAAGGCAGGGAACACGAAAGGAAATAAACGCAGTAAGAGATAGTTCAAATCAAATACAAATAAGCCCAGAACTATAACTAGGGTATGGAAAGAATATTATGAGAAAAAATGTGATACCGAAGTGATAAAGGAAGACAATATAATCAATGAAGGCGAAGAAAACACAGAGCCAGAGCAAATAAGTAGAGAAGAAGTAATAGAAGGATTATCAAATATAAAAATAGGCAAGGCAGGTGGAGGTGATGAAATTGAACCGGAAATGGTAAAATACATGGGAGAAGAAGGAATAAACTGGCTATGGAAAATATATAAAGAGGCGTGGAAAAAACAAACAATCCCTAAAGACTGGCAGAACAATATCATCGTGCGTGCCAATATACAAAAAAGGAGAACATGTAAACTGCGACAACTATAGAGCAATATGTCCGTCATCGGTATGCTTTAAAATATATACAAAAATAATAGAGAAGAGACAAGAAGTAGAAATGGTATTGAAAGAAGAACAAACGGCATTTAGACTGGGAAGACAGACAAATGACAACATATATATCATTAGAAACCTAATAGAAAGAAGCATATTTACGGGGGAAAAACTAGTATTAGCATTCATAGACCTAAGAGCACCATTTGACAGGATAGAAAGACATATTATAGGGAAATGCTTGAAGAAAATAAACGTAAAGATCGGAAGCATTTAATTGGAAGAGAGGTATTAAACAAGGAGATAGTCTCAGCCCTTTGCTATTCATAATAGTAATGAACGAATTGATAAGAAACACTAGAGTCAGAACTAATCAACTACAGACAATAATAGGTTACCGCAGAATACAAGCGGTAACAATAGAGTCCTTAATGTATGCAGACGACATAGTACTAATAGCAGATTCCGAGAATAAAATGCAGAAACTAATGGATATATGGGTAGAACAAATAGAAAAACTTAAAATGGAGATAAACGAGGAAAAAAGTAAGATAATGATAATCAGCGGCAAAGGAGATAAGGAAGATAATCAAGTAAAGATAAAATGTAAAAACTCAGAATTGGAAATAGTAACAACTTACGAATACCTGGGAAGTATAATAACTAATGACGGAAAAATAGACTGGGAAATAACAAATAGAGCAAAGAAATCAAACAAGTTATATTATGCGTTAGCCCCAATAATGGGAAAAAGAGAACTTGCACGAGAAACAAGAATAAAAATATATAACACAATAGTGATACCGACTGTGCTCTATGCAAGTGAAAACTGGACAATTTTGGAAAAACATAAGAGCAGGATAAACGCAATGGAGATAAGACATCTAAAAAGGATAGTTGGAAAGAAAAAATGGGATAGATTAAGGAACGAGACTATTAGGAGAATGGCCAACCAGGAACCGATAATGAACAAAATAGCAAAGAGACAAATGAACTGGTATGGGCATCTGATGAGGATGCAATCCAATAGAATAACAAGAAAAATTTATGAAGCAAAAAACATCGGAAAAAGAAAAAGAGGCAGACCAAGAAAAAAATGGATACAGCAAGTAGTAGAGGCGGGAAAACTTAAACAAAAATCACTCGAGGAATTAAAAATAATAGCAGGAAACAGAAAAGAATGGAAGAGGTGGGTAAATGGAAATTAAAATAGCTAGCCCAAATCCGACACCCTGATAGGGTAAAAGGAAGGGGAGAAAGAAAGAAAGAAGAAAGAAAGAATGTGTTGCTTGTGTGAGTCCTTTTCAAACAGGTAAAAGAAATAAATAAGACTTACTCACAATCAATTTAATTTTACTACCAAAACGACCGGTTTCGCTTTCTACACTTTGCAAAGCATCTTCAGGTTAAACGGTACAAAGTAAATTAAAGGATGCTGTCTTATAAAGATAAAGATTAAAAAAGTTATTATTTGGCAAATATAGGAAAAGGTTTCAGAATCTTAGAGAGAACGCCTCGTCGGCGCAGAGAACAGAGAGAGCGCGCATTCCGGAGAGTAAAAGAGGGAAGACGTAAACGCTCGGTTTGGTGATAAGGTACAGTCTTCCTCAAAAATGATTTTATTTTAATTTATTATAACATCTCGGGTCGGTAGGTAGGTATCATTAGGAAGATAATGAATTTATTGGGTTTTTAAATGCCAAAATTTAAATACCAAGAAACATTTGGATATAATACAAATTATACAAATACCTAGTATGGAGTCATTAGCAAGAAATATTTTGTTGAATTTGACGTAATCCATTAATGTATTTTTAATCGTAATCAAGTTATACAGGAAGGTAGGTATTATTTAAAAAATACGTCAAACATTTATTTCTTATTCATTAGCTTTTTTCCCTAAATATATTTATTTTTACACTAAATAAGTAAACAATAATAATGAAATAAAACTATAAATAAAGTAAATAATTTTATTAGAAAATAAAAACAAGTAAACATAAAAGAAGGTAATTATAACCAATAAATAATGTGAAAATATGACTGCTGTTATTATTGTTTTAATGATAGATTTCAAAGTCAAAAAATTACAATGTTAGTTACAAATTTACTATAAAGCAATAATATTAAAAATACTACAGTAAAAACAGATACTTTAGCTGGATTTAATAGTAACCTCATGACTATGGCAGGTTTCGAGGATATTACAGTGGTATTTGATAATGTTAACCTAGATGTTTTAACGAACAATTTAATTTCGATTGGATTTCTTAAACAATAATTAGCGAACTTAATAAATAACTACTAGCTGTACACAAACAGGAAAATGCATTTAAAAATAAATCAAGTATCGACTACACCTAGAACTACGAACCTTGGACTCCCCCAAGGCAGTATTTTAAGTCAAGTTCTGTTTTATTGCATTCAATGGATGCCAGTATTAAACTAGTAAAAGTATTATATTTATAGATTGTAAAAGTGTCGTAGAGAGACTAAAGAATATAAGTACGTCCAAGAACTTAAATCATCTAGAAGCCATCTAATTAAAATATATATACATATATATATATATATATATATATATATATATATATATATATATATATATATATATATATATATATATATATATATATATATATATAAAGAGTATAGAGCCTTAGAAATGGACAGAAAAGAAAATTTTAAAATTTCGCGAAGATAGAGCAATAAGATATAAGAATTAAGAAGAGTAAAATGTTTACAGAGGCTCAACTCCTGAAAAATCACTATCAGACTCAGAATTATCATCACTGAAATCACTACTACTGTCTTCGTCAAGATAAATCAATATTTCATCAAAAACTAAATCTAAAACAGGTTCCTTTTCCCTAAAAAATTGTTCGAAACTTTTAGCGTGTTCACACCGTTTTTTCCACTCTTCATTTGAAAATATTTGAAAAAATTCATAGCAAAAACGATCCAAAACTAAACTTAAAGTCAACGTTTTTATCTTAAGAGCGTTTCTTAAGAACTGCCCATACTAATTCTATGGGGTTATCTGGATGATACGAAGGCAGCCGTAATACCGAATGACCAGTATTTCCCAGTATTCTGTCAATTTCCTACACCTTAAATCTGGTTTTATGGATATGTACAATGCTGTAAAGATCTACTTTTAACATCTCTTCTGAAAAAGGCAGATTGCGTTGTCTAAGCCACTCTTTCATTACATTTTTCATTGAACTCATATTAGGACACTTTTTCAACTTGCACGTTGTGATAAGAAGCATTGTCAACAACCAGTACACTATGTGGAGGAAGATTGGGAATAAGCATTTGCTGAAGCCATTTTTTATAATTTTCGTAATTCATTTCACTGTGGTAGTCACCTGTTTTTGTGTTTGATTTAAATTTCAAATAAGCATTTTTCACAAAACCGTTTTTACCACCTGCATACACTATTATCAGTCTCTGACCTTTTGAAATCGGAGCACGTAATCCCTCATTGGAATTGTCGCTCCAACTTTTCGAGTGATTATGGGAAGAATGAATGTAGGTTTCGTCCATGTATATGATCTTCTCTTCTCGGTATTTTTTAATATCTCGAAGAAAGTTACGTATCAACTGTTGGATTTCCGGTTTTTCCATTAAAAGTTTTTTATTAGTTTTTGTTTTTCTCCAACGAAACCCTATATCCCTCATTGCTTTTCTCAATGATTCACGTGAACCATTGTAGTTCTACTCAGTGGCAAATTTTCTATGTACTCGTCGTAAAGTTGGAACTTGTTTTTCGCCAGTACAAAAATTAATAATAAATCGACGAAGCACCCCTTTGTCGCACTCATCCAACTTAGATTTTAAAGCCGACTTATTTCTTTTTTTATTTGGAGTACTAAATGTTGATGCAGTACCATCTACGATGCACTTTATTTCCTTCGAAATGGCTTGTATGGCGGATAAACTTACGCCTGTTGCTCTTACAACACGTTTTTGCAGTTGTTTTAAGTCTATTAGAGGTACGTTGCCCCTTGCTTCTTGTTGCATAAAATGCATAACACTTGCTATAATTTTTCGGCTTTGACCGGACAAAACTGTCCGATTTAAATTCCATTTTACGTCACTGGGACTCACTGTTCTTTAAGAAAACTCTGCCGCTGACTGTACCGACCGAACTTTACACGTTGAATTGTTGACTTCGACTGGTATATTTCCGATAAATTTAGTGCGCATCAGGTGGGCGTGGCGATTGTAAGATTTTCAAACTTTTTCCTATGTTTGACAAATAATACAGTAATTATGCCAATATTACATGTCTCTGTTTATTAATATGCATAAAATTGATCAAGCAGACAAAGTAAAAGCCCACAAATTGGTAAGAGAAAATCTATTGAATTGTAATAAATTAGTAACAAACAAAATACTACTTACATGCCGGTACAAGAATTATTAGTTAATGATTCGTAAAACATAGTTCAAACTATCCTGTATTGCTGATGATGGGTGATCTTCGGTTAACATTGTAACTGTCTGACAATTAGCGTGGAAGTTTCTTGAGGGGAGAGATGTTAACAAATGAAATAGGAATACGGTATTAGGTGTTTGTTTGTTAAATGAAAGTGATGTTTTATAATATTTAAATTATTAAAAGTTATTTATATTTATTCAAGAGATATATTTTAGAAATGTGTACACACATTAGATACATAGATACAACCTAGATACTAGATAGAACTGTAAATAACAAGAATAATATGAATGTTTGTTTTTTCCATTTTTTTAACAAAATTTATATAATAAAAAATATAAAATAAAAATATAACATTATTGATAATAAAGAAAAATTCTAAAAATACTCTCATCGGAAACAATTTCATATCTTCACATTGAAATCCCTTGTATATTTTAAATGAGTACTTAAAACGCCTTCTGATATAATCCTCAAGAGAAGCTTATAATTTCATCAAAACTCAATCTCCGAACGACCTAAAATATTGACTATTCCTCACAGCCTTCTATATTCATCTTAATTATTTCAGTAGCACCATTTCCGGAACAAAAAGGAACGAAACATTCAATATAAAACAAAAAGAGCTGCAAAGCAAAGTAGAAAATGGCCAAATTACCATCTTCTATTCATTTATTATCCAAATTTACGAGAGCAATTAATGCTCTCTCTCAGATTATTAGCTGTATTATTCATTTTCGAAAAGATTCGTTTCAATTCATAAGCCCGAATGCACGGGAATGAACTGGATATTCCATAAAATACCAGTAGCGTACTTCGTTCTTTGGTCTCTCCTTCTTCCTATTCGGTGATCATTTCTAATTTTAAACTTTAAGTGGAAACCTATTTTACAATTTTACTCATGTATATAGCGTCGAAAAAATCGTCAATTAAGTAGACAATAAAATTACTTGTTTCTAAGCGTTGACAAAATGGTTGGTTGGTGTGGTACGACAATATCTTTAAGTTTTTTTATGACAAAATAATAAGCAGGAATATTGAAATCTCATCTCCATTAGATATTTAATTAATGTTGTTTACATTGTTTGACTTAAATAGACAAAGTTGATAATAGTTTTTGTAGTGTTTTGAAAAATTTGTATATAATTTTATTATTTAAAGAATTATTACCAATTACAAGAATCGCTGCCAATAACCGTTCGAGAGAAGAGCGCCAAAAAATCCAGTCGTTAGTTGTTATAGGATCGCCATGCCGTGATGTTAGTACTAGAGTGATTGAGAAATCTCGAAGCAAGTGTGCGAGCTTCGTTAATTTACTGGTAGACAACATATCATTGAAATAAAATCCGACACCGATCCTCGATAAACACAGCTATAATAATATATAATTGATGGATTCGACCTTTACTTGATGGAAATTCATTTTATGTAACAATAAAACACTGAAAACTTTGTTTTCAAAACTTCCACAAAATTTATTTTAAATTCTTATCACTACAGCTGTTTCGGCTGATTGCCTTTCTCAAGTAAATTTGAGAAACTTGAGAAAGGCAATCAGTTGAAACAGCTGTAGTGATAAGAGTTTAAAATAAATTTTGTGGAAGTTTTGAAAACAAAGTTTTCAGTGTTTTATTGTAACATAATAATAAATACTTTGTAACGATGAGTCCAAGCCATCACCGTTAAACCAGCGTGCGCGCGAACCAACCCATGAAGTAGGAATGTATCGACAGTAGAAAGGGCAAAACTAATTACCAAGCTCTATTTCCTCATAGAAGAGAATCGACAGGTGTTGACTGAAGGTTCTCTTCTTCCCTACCCGGCTTGTGGACGTGTTGAGTTCACAAGTTGTTCCGTCTCATACCGCCGTTACCCGAAGAGCGTGTTGAGCTCTTCACAAACCGTACTCTGAAGCAGTCGTGTTGAGACTGTCGAGGAGTGTCCTATTAACCCGAATCACTTAAGGGACGTGTTGAGTTCCTTTCCTTTCTTTGTACCTATCGTCCGCTGTTATTAAATCGATACAACGTTCCCGTAAAATTTCAAATACACACTCGCTTGCCGATAAGACTAATTTCATATGACAAGGTCAAACTTAATTTGAATAAATAGGCCAGGTACTGAGAAGACTAAACCAAATTGTAAATATGTACATAAGATTTTTGTCAATTTAATTTAAGGAAGACAATAAAGTTTTATTTTTGTTTTGAACTCTGTCTCTGACTGTCTAAAAGCTACCCGGATAGTGACTCCCACGAGAGGACATCACAAATGGGGCCCGAGCAGAAAAATACGTTTTAAACAATAATACCGACCGAATTCCGAATTTTATTTTCATGAGACAGTACTACATTTCAAATTTTAATCAAATACAGGGTGATTCACAGTTCAAAAATGACAGACGCTCCGGAAACGTCGAAGGTTAGTTGGGTGTACCTATTAAAGAAAGACGCACTTATAGCCGAATTAACAAACAGAGAACAGCCGACGGAAGGGAATTTCAGCGAGCTAAGAGCGAGATTAGTTGCGATCATCAAGGCACCAACTCAAAAAGGCCAAAACCCGGAGGAAATAGAAGAAAACCAGATGGAAGACAGACAAAGAAAGATGGAAATAGTACGCAAATGGGGGTTACACTTTGACGGTTCAAGAGACCCAATAGAATTCATAGAACGGTTGAAAGAACTCCAGACAGCTTACGGCCTACAAGACACCCACGTTTTACAAGCTCTACCAGAAACATTAAACGGGAAAGCATTACTATGGTACAGCAACAATAATAAATATTGGAACGAATTAAAAGACTTCGAACAAGATTTCCGCAATTTCTTCGTTTCCTCCGTTCTCACGCAATCTCTGGAAGCTCAAATCCGGAACCGACTCCAACGAAACAACGAAGGTGTAAAAGACTACATCATTGATATACAAACAATGATCAGAAGACATGGTGAATTCAATCACCAAGAAGAACTAAACAGGATATACACCAATATGAACCCGAAATACAAGTTGTATATAAAGAGGCAAGACGTATCGTCAACACAGGACATCACCAGACTAGCGGAAGAATATGATATGGTCCAAAAAGAAATATATAACAGAAACAATACAAGGTGTGACTGGACACAGGCAAATAGTCGTAATAACAAAATACAGAATTTCGACAGACAGACTTGTTGTTGGAGATGCGGCCGCAGAGGCCACAATAGAAGAAACTGCAGAGCTATCGCTGTACTCTTCTGCAGCCATTGCGGAACCCGAGGAACAACTTCCAATAACTGCCAATGTAGAAGCCGACCGGAAAACTCCAACAGGACTGGACAAGAAGGAGGCAACCCAGTCAGCATTTAGAGTCCTCCCTAACAACCTCCAGCTACGCACACTATACAGATCAACGACCCCACACAACGATAACGTTCAGCAACGGTAAAAAGTTAAGAGCACTAATAGACACAGGAGCCCAAAATTCGTTTATAGGACAAAAAGGTAAAAAAATATTGGAACAATGTGGAAAAAAAAAGCGACAGAAAAGCTTTAAAGATCACGCTGGCAGATGGAAAAACCAGCAACATAGAAATCTGTTTTACAGCAAAATGTTCCATAGACAACGTTTGGAGAAAAGCCAAGCTACATTTTTTACCAAACCTAGCTTCAGAAGTAGTACTGGGAATGCATGAAATAACAAGATGGGGCCTTGATTTATCAAACATCTTAAATAGAAATCGCGTAAGAAGGAGAGAACAATACCCAACCAGGACAGAACACGGATCAAGATCGTACAATGCAGACAATAACCGAATACCGACCAATTCCAGGGTCAACGAAACACCAACCGCAAGATATCCGCTCCAACAGAGAAGCAAAATATATAACAAAACGACCTACCGACTACCGACCGATACCGCGGTCGAAGACCAGACCGAAAATATACCGACTACCGACCGATACCGCGGTCGACAACCAGACCGAAGATATACCGAACTACCGACCGATACCGCGGCCGACGACCAGACCGAAGATATTCCGTCATACATACCGGAATTCACGAACAGTCCGAAACGAGAGCAGCTCGACATCAGTACTACACTAAACAATACCGAAAAAAAAACAATTACAGGAATTGTTACTAACAGAATTGGAGAAATTTAAACAAATTAAAGGAACAACACATCTAACCGAACATACAATAAAACTCAAACATAATACACCGATCAAACAAAGATACAGGCCCCGAAACCCGGCAATGCAGAAGATCATAAACGATGAGATAGATAAGATGCTAGAAGAGAACGTGATAGAAAAATCTAATAGCCCGTACAGTTCCCCCATCGTCCTAGTAAAAAAGAAGGATAACAACGGATACAGATTTTGCATCGATTTTAGGAAAATCAACGACATCTCAGAAAAAGATGCCTACCCATTACCGTACATCAATCATATCCTAGAAAAGTTAAAATCTGCAAAATATTTTACCACGTTAGATCTAAAAAATGGATATTGGCAAGTACCACTTTCCGAAGCAAGCAAACCCTTGACCGCTTTCATAGCACCAGGAAAAGGACTATTCCAGTTCAAAGTACTTCCATTCGGATTACACGCCGCCTCCGCTACTTTTCAACGATTACTAGATACAATAATCGGCCCAGAAATGGAACCACATGCATTCGCCTATTTAGACGACATAATAGTACTGGGGAAAACGTTCGAGGAACATATGGAAAACTTAAAAGAAGTACTTCACAGACTACAGCAGGCCAAACTACGAATTAATATAGACAAATGTAAATTCTGCAAAGAAGAGATAAATTATTTAGGCCACAACTTTACATGCGAATTCCAATTTTTATCTAATAACTCTGTCACATATTTCTGTCTAATCATCAGATTGGCTGACCAGAAAAACAGATGTCGTGCATATTAATAAATAATCAATTATTTTTGTAACAAGGGAATTGCTTAAAATTCCCTGTTACTGATTAAAGAAAGCCATGTGTATACTTTACACTGGTTTCTTGAACACATCTGAATTCCATCTTTATCGTTTGTTTAGCTCTTTTACCACTGCCCTGATTTTCTCTCGTAGTTTTACCTCATAAGATAATAATTAGAGTTAGAATTCGCTGCGCAATACGTTCTGATATTGGTTATACAGGGTGTGTTACGACGAACTTACACAACTTATATATCAAAAACTACTTACGAAATATGTATGAAAATTGTTTATGGAAGTGTCCAGTTATGACAAACTTAAAAAATATTTTGACAGACATGCCACTTCCGGTTATACCGGAAGTGAACAGTAACTTAGCCATAATTTCAGCCATCAATTTTCTGTTTGTCTGGCATACTTGTCAACACACAAAAACAACTTACCATTTTTATTCTTCACACCGCACCAGTAATTTATGTTCATGGACTTATAACCATAAAAAATCTATTATATTTACCAGGTACCAAATGTTGTTTTTCCACATAGAGGGCCTTCCATGCTTAAGTTGTAAGTTAAGTACTACATGAACATTACAGTACAAAAACATTCTTATCATATTCAAATTTCATCTCAACAGCACATTCAAACATATCATTTACTATATCACTCCTCAACATAAATTTTATAGAACCATCTTCCTACATATGTCTTTTTTACCATTTCCTAGGTACCAAATGTTTCATAACATACAGGGTCTGTTGTTAAAATCTTTAATTAAGAACAAATAAATTTAGACAAATGTATAGTTGGTTGTCTATCGATACCTACAAAATTTCACGTACTTCAGTCTACTTACATTAATTTATAAAACAAATTTTTTCAATGTTTTTCAACATAAATATAGGACAAATTTACATTACAGACTACAACATTGATGGTTGATACTGTTATATTATTATAATTTTAACTTATTCACTTTTAAATAATGCTGGCTTCTATCATTTTTACACCACTACCGTAAATTGCACTGACTGCTTTGTTCCGACATCCGTCCTAACATGTCAAAATTGTCATTTTTATCAGTTGTTATCAACAGGTCCTCGAAGACACTTTGTCTCAGGACCATGTAACCTATGTAGAGCCATACGTCGCCATGTTACCAATTCCATTTAACGGGTTTTTGCCCATATATTTTAGTGGCTCATAGCATGTATACTTCGTAAGTATTAACCACATTTTGCATTAACCTTAGTCAACATTTTAGATTTTACGTTCTTTTTAATTAAAGTGGTTATATAATTTTAGGTTACACTGATGATGTAATTTACATTCTACAAAAATTCTGTATAATATTTGTAGAAAATACCATAGATCGATACTTCATCTTTGTTTAAAAATTTTGATAGAGACAAACTTTTCAAAGTTAATAGTTTATCCATTTACAAACATTGTTTTAAGTCATTCTCTCTATTCGGATTGCCGAATATAGGCCTCTCCTAATTCTCGCCATTCATCTCTGTTGTTTGTAAGACGTTTCCACATTGGTCCTGCTGTTCTTTTAATACCGTCGCTCCAGCGCATTTGCGGTCTTCCTCGTGGTTTTTGGGCTTCATATGGCCGCCAATTGCCGATTTCTTTATTACATCGGCCATCCTTAAGACGTTCGTTATGTCCAGCCCATTTCCATTTTAGTTTAGTTGACTGTTCGACAGCATCTTTTACTTTTGTTCTATTACGAATGTCTTCATTGGATTTGTGTTTTATGAGTTTATCTGATCTTCTACATGTTTATTTTAGAGAATGTCCAGGTTTGAGCTCCATATGTAAGTACCGGTAGGATACAGTTTTACTTTTTTACAAACCTAATACCTTGAAAACGTTTACACACAAAGAGTAGAGTAAACACCCTGTATATTATAATTTTAATGAAAAAAGAAATCAGTTTTCTTTGAAATCGTATTAGGGTTCCTTATAGCTGAAGTTAATACTTTTGGAGATTTAATGTTGTGGTTTAATGGTAAAGATACGATGTTTATTGTTTCATTTTAGCAGGACGCGTACAAATATGTCGTAATTGTCATTATTTGCGGTTACAGACACTTTTGCAAAGTGATAAAAACGGTTCGTGAAGAATTAAATTTGACAGAGTTATTACTAGAACATGTGGTTTATTTGCAACAAGATATCCAGATCGACCACGAACTGGTTACTATGTTGGTTATCCCGAACAGTTTTTAAAAGCGAATTAAACAAAATGGAAAAACAAAACAAAAATGTCATTTTTATTTCATCCCACACCCTGTATCTGATGCAGTGGCGGCTCGTAGCTTTAGAGATAAGGTCGGCAAACTTTTTTTGTCTCCTCAGATAGGTATACCGTCTAATAAAAAGACTTCAATCATCATAGGAGATTTTTTGTTTTTGTTTTTTTGTTTTTTTTTTGTTTTTGTTTTGTTTTTACCTATAAATTTAGAACCTGAATATGTTTAAAAATTAAATCTAGTCTACGTTGTTTGGAAGTAGCAAAATGGGTTATAACGTCGTCGTAAAATAGAGTTTTGGAGAGATTTTAAAAGTTTTTTTTCTATTGACATTTAAGACAAGCTTGACGTTCTCTCTTGTTTCATAGTGTTTCGGCAATACGTTTTGATTCTTTTGAGACAAGAGAAATCTCGTTCATTTGAGGTAGAAGTTGGTGGTAATGAGAGAATTAATGTCAATAATTTATTAATTTCGGTAACAGTTTGTACTCTGAGATAGCGCGTTATAAAATTATATAAATCTTGTAACTTATCCCACCTTCCGAAAATATATGGACCGGCATATAAAACTTTTAATTCATTTTCTAATTTTATTTTATTAAAGAATGATGGATAATTTTTAATTAACCTGTCTATAATAATAACCTGTCTTATAATAAATATCTTGGAATTCTTTTAAATTTTGAATCCTCAAAGAGGTTAAAAATTTGCAAATCTTCAAAATTCGAAAAACGAGTGTCTATTTGCGTAATAATAGTATCCAAAATTTCCAAATATACTCGTTTCTCGAGATCTGTTTCTGTGTCATGCCTTTGTCTTTTTTGGGGGGTTCGGAAATATCAAGCGAGTCCAAAACGGCACTGAGTATATACTGGAAATTACTATCATTACGAAAATCTCTGAGATTTTGCACCAGTCTTGTTATTCTATTTTTGGAATGAATAATGTCAGTTAACTGATTTGAATAACATTGAATATCAAATCAGTTTGGGTAAACACTTTCTTAAAATATTTAAAAGTATGTAAAAGAGTAATCACTTAATAAAATTTTCAAACCGATTGCTTCACAGATCGAGACATCATCACTTTCAAAATCGTCGCATTCAATATAAAATCAAGAACTTTCAAAAGCTGTTCACGAAAATCTGCTACAGTGAAAACTAACGGAGATTTAAAATTCCATCGCGCCAGACAAACTGTTGTCATTTTTTTCGAAACAAACTGTTCTAAAACATTAGTCCGTTTAGGCTGGCAAAAAAGGTCTTTAATTTTTTTACGTGTATCCTGCAAAACTAAATTCATTCTATGCGCATGACAGTGAGTAAATAAAGCTTGCTATGCAATAGTTTTAACTTTCGCCTGGAGACCATTCAATTCACCAGACATCACTGCAGCGCCGTCATAAGTTTACCCTACCAATTTATTTTTGATATCAAAAAATTTTAATCTGTCCTTTAAAACACCAAAAATATATTCTGCCTTATGGCTTTTACTCACGTCTGTAAAACCTAAAACCTCTCATAAATATTACCACGTAACGCGTATCGAACACAATTGATAATTGTGAATGATATGATATATCGGTAGTTTCATCTACTTCTAGTGAAAAGCAACTGGTTTCCTGAATCTCAGATTCAATAACGTTACTCAAAATGTAACTAATTGATTCTATAATTCATTCTGGATTATTTTAGATAAACCGCTAAATGTATTCGAATCAAAAAGTAAATTAGAAAATTCCAAATCGTATTTCTTAAACATTTTATTAGTTCTCTATAATTACCTTGATTTAACGAATGCTGCGAGTCATCGTGTCCCCTAACTGATAAATCCTGACAACTTAAAAAATTACAATATCAATTAAACGACGTAAAACTGCGTGATTATTTTTTACAATTCGTTAGGTTTATTGGGCATTATCGAATGAAACATTTTGTTTTCCAAATAAATCTAATTTAATCTGGCTGTATGTATGATCTTTCGAAATATCATGTTCAAGGCCAACAGAAAAGTTTGTTTTTGAAGTTATACTTCTATACGCGCGTTCCACGTTGGAAATTTGTATGGAAGTGAATCTGTAAAACCATTACATATGTAAGATAATGAGTAAGAGAGAGACAGAGGATATATTTTCTCTCTCTTCCTCTCTCGAATATAAAAATGTTCCTTCTGTATATATAATTTAATATTATATAATCTATAAAGATATATATACACATAATATTATACATATAATAAATATTTATTATATTATTATTTATGTGATATGTTTTGTATTATTTATTAAATGTTCATAATTATATTATTCTTTTGTACCTATTTCAAAATAATAATCTCAATAAATCACTGTAGATCCAGAACTGTCAATTTTGAAATATATTTGTGTTATGTTATGTCCTCGGTAGTGTAGTAGTCAGTATCCCCGCCTGTCGCGCGGGAGACCGCGGTTCGATTCCCAGTCGGGGAGGACTTTTTTATTAATATTATTACATTATTGTCATTTTTAAATACTTATGGATATTGCATTTTAATTTGTATTGTATTATTATATACGGAATTATGTTGCACTGTATTGTAGTGTATTTTTTATGTATATTATTGTCATTTTTAAATACTTATGAATATTGCAGTTTAATTTGTATTGTATTATTATATTGATAACAAATAAACAATGAATTTTACTGCAGCGTATGTGTAAAAAAAATCGGTTGCCTGTAAAGTCGGTTTTACGGGCGAAGATTTTACGTGACAACGTCTTTTTCTCGGTAAAATATTTATTGATTGAATATTATTAAATTGCACAATAGGAACAAGGAATTGAATGAAAATAAGAATTGCACAAATTTTAACTATAGAAATATATTTTGTTTACTAAAACATTGTACATGTAAACTTAAACTTAACTAATTTCTATTTGAGTGATTTTGTTGAGGATAGGACGATGATAGGAGAAATATGAAATGAAAGAAAGTGTTTCTGCTGTAATGTGTCTTGAACGCCAAGAACGCTCGAGAAAGACAGAGGCACAAGCACGCACCGATTCAACGCGCCTAATTCTCTAGTGCTGCGCGCGCAGCGGACCGATCATGTTTGAGTGGGAGAGAGACGCAAGGCATTCGCCGGTCCGGCTGCCTCTCTCTCGTTCGGTGACTCACTGTAACAGACGTGAGCGGGCGTTACACTTTTTCATGAATGACTCCGAGCCACAACCTAATTTAAGACGTTGTCACGTCAAAATTTTGCATTCAACTCCTTTCATACATATATGAAAATAAATCAATCCTTCATTGTTAGTAAGTTGTTATTAATATGTTTCTCTTTCTGCTATGTCTTACCTATAGAATTACATATGTAATGATTGTGCAGATTGACTCCCAAATAAATTTGTAACCGCGAATGCATGTATAGAAGTGTAACTTCTACCGGCAGTCCCAGTGGACTGCCACACCCGTTTTTTTTTATTTCACTCCCAGTAAGCCATGAGTACTTGCTGTACCAATTGTCTGAAAATGATCTATTACTTCCCTTACCCCCCGCTCTTATATTATAAGCCGGGACATTTTAGGCAAAGGACGCTCCTTATTTTTAATAAAAATTTGTTCTTCGTATGGAATAGATCCTGGAAAGGGTGGAACACTTTAGATATCTGGGTAGCTGGATTGACTGCAGGGTTGAAAGTGACGAGGAAATTTCGACCAGAATAGAACTCGCACGGAAAAACTTTATTAACTGGCGTTCTGTATTATGCAGTAGAAGTCTGTCGTTGACCACACGTCTAAGAGTATTGAAGTGCTACGTCTGGTCCACTTTGTTCTATGGATGTGAAACCTGGACACAAAAATAAAAAATCTTAACAAATTAGAAGCGTTTGAGTTATGGTGTTACCGTCGCACGCTCAGAATCCCGTGGACAGCACACATATCTAATGAACGCGTGCTAGAGACCGTGCACAAAGAGCGAGAATTGATCAACATCAGCAAAATAAGAAAGGTCCAATACTTCGGTCATATAATGAGAGGACCTAAATATTGCTTACTCCGGTTATTTATTCAGGGCAATTCGAAGGAAAACGTTGGGTCGGAAGAAAACAACTGTCCTGGCTGCGTAACATTAGACAATGGACAGGTCGAACGGTCGAGGAACTATTTTATGTAGCTGCCGACCGAGAATCATTTCATCAGCTTGTCAATATGACGATAGCCAACGCTTGAATACAAGCACGGCACACAAAGACGAAGAAGATGGAATAGATGAAAACCCATTTTGCAACAATATAATTTACAATATCAGAGTTATCAATATTTACAGTTTCTCCCATAGCTTGCATTTTTTAGGTTAAGTTACCTGAATTTGTTTACACTTTAATTAAAAAGAACTTCTAATATATCAAAAAACCCTTTAACTTTAACTATTTACGGCAGTGGTAACGTATCACAGTATTACTTTAAAAAATAAAAATTAATTTCAGAAAGAAACGCCAGTCCGTGTTCTCAATATCACTTCACTACTTAAGTTCTTAAATACTTATCTAGGCCGAAATAACATTTCATCCCGCGCTCGTAAGGTACAGTTTGCGGCCAATCCACGTGAGGCATCGGCAAATTTAATTTGCCGTACTTGGCAATTAAAAGCGTAAGGAGAAAAATGTAGGTTTTGTTGCTCATCAACTAATATTCCGTGATGTTTATATGTATTTCGTCAAGGTTGGGATCGGCTTGCCGAACCCCCGAAACGTGTCTTTTTAAGAATTGGCACAGGCGGATGGATGTTATTAATTTGAAAATTGTCTTACGGCAGAGATCACTTCACGCTCAGATGGACGAATTCTTTTAAAAACCATGAATAAAATTTATCTGGTTGAATTGGTCGAATTCTTTTAAAAACCATAAATTAAATGTAGTCTTTATTTATCTCACAGACAGAAACAAATGACATCAACTTATTCTTCTTCTTCTTCTTTTGGCATCATAACCCTGGATGGGTCTTTGCCTGTCTGGCTATGTCCTTCCATTCAGATCTCTCTTGTGCCCTTCTTCTCCATCGTCTTATGTTCATTGTTTTCAGGTCGTCTTCCACGTCATCCAACCATCTCGTTCTGGGCCTTCCTTTTTTTCGCCTTCCTATGGGCTTCCATTGTAACATTTTCTTTGTTGTTTTTGCATCGTTTTGTCTCTGCACATGTCCCAGCCATGACAGTCTTTGACTTTTCACAAATCTTACAATGTCATAACCTTCATTTAACTCATTAACCTCGTCGTTTCTCCTGATTCTCCATGTGCCATCTTCCTCTTGTACCGCGCCATATACTTTCCTCAGTATTTTTCTCTCGAATGTCCTGAGTTGGGCTTCATCTTTTTTCGTCATTACCCAAGTTTCACATCCATAGGTTACTACGGGTTTAATCAGTGTTCTGTAGATAGTCATTTTGGTTTTTTTGTCTAATAATTTCGATGTCATCAATCTTTTATTAGCATAGTATGTACGATTCCCGCTGGAAATACGTGCATTAATTTCGCTACTTACGGAGTTATTCTGATTGATTTCTGTGCCGAGATATGTAAAGGCATCCACTCGTTCGATAGTATAGTTGTCTATTGTGATATTATTTTCATTGTCAGTTATTCTTTTGACTGTCATATACTTCGTTTTGCTTCGTTTATTTTGAGACCTCTTTTTCTTGCTTCAGGATCAATTTGTTTGAACACTTCCATTAGTCGTGGCTTATTCCTACTAATGATGGCTACATCGTCTGCATATGCAGTAATTTGTACTGATTTGGTGTTTATATGGCCGGTTATATTGGTTTTTCTGATGACTGCCTCAATAACTAGGTTGAATAGCATGGTTGATAGGGCATCTCCCTGTCTTACTCTCATGTTGATGTTAAACAAGGGAGTCAGTTCTCCATCTACTCTGACTGCGGCTTTTGACCCTGCAATGTCATTTTTATGAGGCTGATGTATTTCTTAGGTATACCTAGATTACAAACGTCTTCCAGCATTTTGTCTCTTTTCACACTATCAAAAGTTTGTTTAAAGTCTATATACATATTATACTAGGTCTATGTCGTATTCATAAGCTTTTTCTTGTATCGTTCTTAGTATGAATATGTTATCTGTAGTGGCTCTATTTGGTCTGAATCCATTTTGATAATCACCAATTATATTTTCGGAGTATTCTAATAATCTATTGTAGATTATACCAGAAAGAATTTTGTATATTACATTTAGCAATGTAATTGGCCTATAATTCTGGCATTCCCTCTTATCTCCTTTTTTATATATTGGCTGTATGAGGCCAACTGTCCATTCCTCTGGCATTTGCTCCTTCGTCCATATTAATGTTATTAGGTAATGGATTCAACTTATTACCTGCCACAATTAATTATCGAAATACTGATTAAATTAAATTATAATATCTATAAAGGTGTGGTACCAGCTGCCACTGATCTGATGTCCATCTTATTGAGGTGAACACGTGATTAATTTGATTGATTTTTTCGTTCCTATACTTTTCTGGTATTTTTTTTGGTATTTTATATCATAGATTCAAAGAGTTAAAATAAAAAACTGCTGCCATAAACAAACAAACAAACAAATCAATTTTCTACACGCCCACGACGTATCATCCGTTACGTGATTATCGTCCCATCCTTTATATCATTCCAAACATCAAGTTTTTATTAATTTTTGCTGTAAATTTTTAATTAAAATAACTTCCTTTACAATTTTCTCCCGTCTAAAAAATTTGGCATATCGATCGCAGGCTGACATTGCAATTTCCATTTATCCTCAGAGAGAACGTCAGAAAAGTTATTCCAAAACTTTTATGCTGTTTTTATGTAAAGTCGGCGTTTCAATTGGCTTCGCAATTTTTCACTGGGGGTTAAACATATTCATTTTGGGTTGCAGTCTTGTGCTACGGGGAAAACCAATATCCACTTCAGAGATTTCTGTTATTGCTAAAAATTTAAAGCATTAGTCAATAATTAATTTCTACATATGGAATTGTTGATATTTTTAAATCCCTTCATATAAGTTCTGGATCATTTTGAGTATTTTGTTGTTTGATCCTTTTTTTAATTAGGTGGAATTCGTTGTTTATAAATGACAATGGATAATCATTTTTTGTTAAAATCCTCGTTTGTAAAAGTATTTAGTGCTTATACGTACACACAGATAATTACATCAAACGAGTGGACAAAGCATTACATAACATTATTGCAGGAGAATAGACTGGAGTATATCTCACATGACCATCTGACAGGTCGAAACAGCGGAAGTCGAAATCACAGAGAAAGATATAACTAAAGCATTAAAGGAAACCAGGAAACATACAAAAATGAAAAAAAAACAGAAGAATAAATAGAATAAGAAATAGAGGAAATATGGAAAAGACTGAAAGTAGTATGCTCAATTGCAAAAAAATTTCAAAATATAGCCCTGCAGTGGTACGGGCATGTGCAAAGAATGCCAGAGCACAGGTGGCCGAAAAGAATATTGGACCAGGACTATCCAGGAAGAAGAAGAGAGGAAGACCTACTATAAGATGGAAAACCTACATAGGAAATACTATAATATGTAGCGGCCTCAGAGAAGATGACTGGGAGAAAGAGTACTGTGGAAGACGAAAACGACATGGAACAATATGGAAAAGCCGAAGAAGAAGAAACCTTCCTTAGTGCGAAAGGTAAGATGGTCCTGTTTTCATAAATACGAATTCATTATGTGAAGAGCAATAAATCCTTTTACATCTGCATTTTGCGAGACAACAATTTTTACTACGGTACGACTGTCATTGCGTGCCTTACTATATACCTTTCTATTGGCCGATTGACCTGAAAATTCCTAAAATATTATGCATAGTGAATTTCAGACCAAAAATCAGTCCTTCACGGGTACTTCTAGAGTACCTTACACTATAGCGGCCCTCCTGTTGGAGCTGTGTCCCATCAACTTCCTCATGACTCTACGGCTGCTTTTACTCTACTACAAAAGTTGTTTTATTTTGTTTTGTAAGAAATTAGCTAGGCTTTATCAAGGCTAGATACATAAAACATTAAAAGTCCTATCTGAGATGGACATAAGCAGGGGATACTTCGCTGATCTATGCACGAAGCCCTTTGCAGAGAGTACGAGGCAGAGAGACGATGTTTAGCAGTCTTTTCTCTCTCAAGACGACACGACAAAGGCGCATTTCTTCAAAATCCTAACACGAATCCAGGTATCTCTTACGACAATAATTACAAGGTGAGTCTTCGCTGTTAATAATTAAGAGTTTTGCTATCTACATTTTTTTACTGCTTTAATTAACCAGCTAATTCTATATTTCCTACATAATTAATCCTTGTTATCAGGTTTTTTTTAGAGCAATAAAACGGTAATAGAAAAGACTATCAAATACAATCGACCACTCGTTCTGGCTTTTGTAGATTTCCATAAAGCCTTTGACGTGGTAGAATTTGGCAAACTCCTGGAAGCACTAAAAACATGCCGCATTGACTACCGATATACAAAGTTAATTTACAATACATACAAGAACGCAACTATGTCGAGAAACTACATAAAAACACGGATCATATCTCAATCGGCAAAGGAGTCGGACAGGGTTTACCCCAGTACTAGAATAGGCTTGTAAAAAACTTAAACTGAGAAGAGAAAGGCCTAAACATTGACGGCAGAAGATTAACAAATTTGAAATGCGCAGACGACATAGTTTTGTTCTCGGACAACCTCAAGGAAATATGTACAATGCTACATGAACTTCAGTTAGTGTGTGCCAGTGTGGGTCTTAAAGGAAATATCAATATTGGAGACAACGAAGTAGCGCTGGTGGAAAAATACATATACCTTGTACACGAAATAAAGATCACAAGAGATAACGAAACATGCGAACTATAAAGAAGAATAAACCTAGCATGGGTAGCCTATGGAAAACTTAAAGACATCTTTAAAAGCGATATACCAATTTCTTTAAAACGTAAAACATTTGACCAATGTATGTTGCCTTTGATGACCTATGGTCGAAACTTTAACATTGACAGCTACAACTTCAAACGTTGCAAATAGCTCAGAGGAAAATGGAAAGGTCAATGCTGAGTGTATCGCTTCGTGACCAAGTTAGAAGCTGCTGCTGCCTTGATTTCTCATTATATGTCGCAAGTACTCCAGCTTACGGCACTTGACGATGTTGACCAAATCCGCGGTTGTGTTCATCTTCCGTAGTCTTTCTTCATTGGTGACTTTGTCTGTCTATGATATCTTTAGAATCCTTCTGTATAACCATAGCTCAAAAGCCTGAAGTTTTGATAAAGTTTCCGCCTCTAATGTCCACGTTTCTAGTCCGTACAGAAGCACTGAGTACAGGTAACATTTAAAGAGCCTTATTTTTGGTTCTAGAGTAGGGTCATGGCTCTTGAATACAGAGCTCCTAGTCAAGAATGCACTTTTTACCTTTCTGATGCGACATGTTATCTCTTGGGTATTGTCGTACGACTCATGGATTATAGTTCCCAAGTAGTTCCAAGTAGTACTGTGAGACACGTTCATTCTAATTTGGTTCACATACAGATTTGCCCCAGTAATGTTTTTCTTGTTGATGTTTATATACCAGTATTATATGTGGTGTTTATATCCAGTCCATATGTTCTACTTGTTTCCGTATTTTGTTCATTAAGTTTTTAAGCCCTTCTATGGTATTGGAAAATACTATTGTATCATCTGTATACCACAGGTTATTGAGCATTCATCAATATCTTTTAGAGCCTCTTCAAAAATGTGCTCGGAGTACAGATTGAATATCAGTGGTGAAATTATGCACCCCTGTCTCACTCCTCTTAAGATTTGATCTGATCTGTATATTCTCCATCTATTCGGAGCACCGCTGATTGACTCCTATACAGGTTAGCTATTATTTTTAGGTCTCTTCCCTGTCCTCTTCAGCACTTCCATAATTTGTTCAGCCTGACTCTATCGAAAGCCTTTTTGTAGTCAATCAGGCATGCAAAAACATCACAGTTGACATCTCTACATTTCTGAAACAATACCTGAAAGCTAAATAAAGCTTTCCTCATACCAACGGCTTTCACAAATCCAAACTGATTGGGCGCAATTTGCTCCTCGCATTTCCGGTAAATTCTTTTGTGGATGACTTTTAAAACAGCTTCAGTAGATGGCTCATTAGACTTATGGTCCTACAGTCTTCACAAACTTTTACTCCTGTTTTTTTGGGCAATGGTACGAACTCCGATTTGAGCCACTCTACTAGTATTTTTCCTGCCTTGTATATTTCATTAATATTTCAGTTATTATTTTTATTGGTTCTGCATCTAATAGCTTCAGCAGTTCTGCAGGAATTTCATCAAGTCCCGGTGTCTTTCCATCCTTCATTTGTCTGACGGCTGCCGTTGTTTCTTCTGGTTCAACTTCGGGACCTAAATTTTCTTCAATGGTGGGTTCTTGTATTGTTCTAAGGTCGTGGAAAAGTTTCTCCAAGTATTCTTCCCATACTTTCTTTTTTCTTCTTTGGGTATGGCAAAATTGTCTTCATCATCTGTTATTTTCCCGCTGTTGCGTTTTCAGAACTTTCCAGCCATTTCCTTCACCTTTCGATGGACATTGAAGTTATCATATTGACTCTATACTTCTCTATTTCTTGACATTGTTCTGTTGTTCTGTTTCTCTTTGGCTTCTCTTATGAGATAATGCAATATTCGTCCTAAAATAGATTACAGAGATAGCATTAGAATACAATAGAGCCGCATTCCGATGTTTGATCGACTTGAAGAAGGCATTTGACAGAGAAAGAACTCTGAGATAGCGCGTAATACATCTCTTGTATAATCCTGCTGGATACTATAAAAACCATTGAAAACGTCTCTTAGAAAATAAGATGGAAGTTAGAATAGATGGACAACTTACGGAACCATGATATAAAGAATAACAGGTATGATATTGCGCATGCCACTCCCCTACTGTCGACGTAATAATGAGAGTTGCCGACATTGTAATACATCTGTTTATAATAGGAATTTTATCAATGTTTTAACTTTTGACGTCTTTAATAAGCTTGCAGAAGATGTTATAGTGTTTTTCTGAGAGTTGAGTTGATTTGTAGGCATATTAGTAAAAAAGAATTATTATTAAGAATATTTTCAACTATCTATGCGAGTTTTTTGAGTAATAGTGGCTTTGTAGGTATACCTACTTTATATGGACAACATTTTGGTCTTTTAGAAATTGTAAATAAGCTATGTTTAATTATTATTGACTCAGTATTTAATACTCAACCATACTTATACCCATCTTGTATTTTTTAGGGGGGTTTTGCTGGGAATAGTTTATAACCTAAACATAAAATGCGTTGTGCAGTAGCTAGTTGTTTAAGTGATAATTAGACAAAAGGTGCCGATAAATCTGTTAGGTTTTATAGTTTTCCCGAAGACTCGGTAGTGGAAAAACTGTGGGTTATTGGTTATTATTAAAGACAAATTTAATACTAAAACTTCAAGGATTTGTTCCAAACACTTCAAGCCGGAAGACTTTAACAGAAATTTGCAGCATGAATTGCTGCAATATGAATCAAAGAAAGGACCAAAGCTAAAGGGTGATGCGATTCCTTCTCTTCATCTACCACAATCAAAAAGCTTATCCATAAATCAATTTAAAAGGCAGGGAAGGTCTTCCAAAAGGGAGTCAAAGAGGACTGTGGAACAGATAATTACACAATCTAGGTAAACATTATTTTATTCTACATCTTTTGGTAAAAACACTTTTAAGTATTATGATATAAAAGTAATATCTTAACATTTATTTTTTAGTTCTACAGCTGGAGAATCAGGTGTGGACTCGGTGTGTTAAGAACTCAAAATTGATTTACCTCAAATTATAAAATCAAACGGGTATGTAAAATGTTCTAAATATGCTGTGATCAGTCGTAGAAATGAAAACATAATTTCCTAAAATTTATGCAATATGTATAGTAGATTAAAAATATGATTTTTGTTTTTAGATTAAATACAGATATGGAACCTGCACAAGATCTTGAACTTCAAAAGTTACGTGTCGAGAACAAAACCTTACTTCAGCAGGTTAATGAATTAACAGAAATGAAGTCAGGAGTAGATAAGATATTTACCAAAAGACAGCTAAAAAGAGTGACAAGGCCCAAAGTTCGAACAGTATGGACTACTGAGGAAGTCTCCCAAGGTATTGCCATACATGCAGCTGGACCAAAAGCATATAAATTATTACTGAAAAAAGGTTATCCATATCCTGCTGTTTCAACCCTTCGCTCGAGGACCAAAAAATGAAGGTTCTTTATCTGAAGCTGGCAATACAGAAGCTGATAAGGTCATTGATGGACCAATTAATAACTTGGGAGAAGTTTTGTTAAGTAAAATATATTTTTCAAATTTATCCTGCGAAGCAGAAAAAGAAGAAGTGGATGCGGACATGGAAGAACTAGACCAACTACATTATGATGCACTGGAATATGTCAGTGGGTATATATGTAAACAATTAGATCTGCCTGAAACTACTGATACTTCCACTTACACGTGGATTGATCAAGTATCCGAAGGTGGTCTAAGGAAATCACCAGAAGAATTGGTGGCAAGAATTCATAAACTTAATATTACTTTTAATAATTTCAATGGATCTGAACATCAATTAAAATCAGGCAAAAATTATTTACAACGACTAATTGACTTATCGGAGAACATTGAATGTGACCATAAAATCAAATATCTTTTCTTGCAGTCTCGAATGTATTTCAGAATTAAGAAATTAAACCTAAAACTCAAAGAAGAGATAAGAAATAAAAGAAAATTAATAAAAATTGTAACTTAAAACCGTGTGTTTGATTTGTTTTCCGATTTTAGTGCAGATAATTAATGATCAATTATTTTCTTCTGTTTACGTTTAGACGAAGACTTTTTTCCTCCTCGACACTGGCGCCAAATAAGATAATACAATCAAAAGCTAGCTTGTAAAATTTACGAAGATTACCTTTCTAGGATTAAAAAGTGAAAAACAAAAAAAAATTTATTTTACAGATTTATTTTTACTCTGAGATAGCGCGTTCACTGTATTATTATTTTTTTAATCAAAATAATAAAACATCTATATTTCAATAAATCTGAAATAGTTCAATAGAAACTCTATTAATCCATTAAAATGACTTTTTATTGCCAATTACAAATTAATTGTGTTCTGATTGCTAACGTTCTTACGGGGAATATTTAAAATCACTCTCATTGTGACGTAATGCGCGAACTCGTGCAAAGTTTTTCTCTCGGGAGTATCATACCTGTTATTCTTTGTACCATGGATACTCTGAGATAGCGCG